>NC_091956.1:61184174-61284174 GCF_031021105.1 Erythrolamprus reginae | reverse complement strand
TTCTTTCCTTGTCTTCTCAGTTATTCTTTTGTCAGAATTATAGTGCGCATAGGAGGAATGATTGCTAATTATATTACTATATCAGGGGAATTTTTAAATAATGTTTTGCCATTCTTGACCACAGTTTCCAATTATAAGGGACCACTGGGAATTTAGAAGTTTTGCTCCTTTTAATTGCAGAAAGATTGAGGATAAAAAAGCAATATAACTCAGCTACAGACAATTTTTCATTCTGTCCCCAGTGCAGTTAATTAGAAGAATGGTGACTAATCTTAGAGCTTCATCTATCCCCTAGAAGTATTGAATCCAGCTTTGTCAGGTCCTCCTATTACTGTGGAACCACACTTTTTAAACAAAGATAGACAATTTACTACATACCTTTCTTAGTACTTTGTGAGAGAGGATTGTGCTCAATATTCAGTAGGAACAAATGGGGAAGTCATTTCCTCCAGCATTAAGATACCAAGATACCATCTTAAGATACTAAGATCCTTCAGGCTATTATGACAACACTGAAGCCTGATTAGTAATGTATAAATAGCCAACAGACTAAATTTTCTAGAAATTGAAGCTAAAACGAGTTGTATATTTCAACAAGACTATGAATAATATACAGTAATAATGTAACAATAACAATAATTGTAACAATGTCATATAATAATGTTATATATGTCTAAGTGCTTATTGCTTATTATTATATGAAACAGACTTCAATAATGAAATCCTCATAAAAGAAACAAAAAGATTTTGTAATGTTTTTCACAGTTCCAGGGCATGAATATTACTCAATATGTACAATATACATAAAGGCATTCAAAGAAACATAGAATATTCTAGATTTACAAGAATTTTGCAATAAAGAGTGAGAGGTGGAGGAATTGGCAAACAAAAGAAAGCGCCCTTGGCTATAGGAAAAGTAAAAAATTTGTATTTTTGCCAAAGGATGTGTTGCAAAATATTGCAAGACTGTCCAGATTTGTTTGTTTGTTTGTTTATTTATTTGTTTGTTTGTTTGTTTGTATGCCGCCCTTCTCCACAGACTCGGGGCGGCTAACAACAATGATAAAAACAGCATGTAGAAATCCAATTAATAAAACAACTAAAAACCCTTATAATAAAACCAAACATACACACAAACATACCGTGCATAACTTGTAATGGCCTAGGGGGAAGGAATATCTTAACTCTCCCATGCCTGGTGGTATAAATGAGTCTTGAGTAGTTTACGAAAGACAGGGAGGGTGGGGGCAGTTCTAACCTCCGGGGGGAGTTGGTTTCCAGAGGGTCGGGGCTGCCACAGAGAAGGGTCTTCCCCTGGGGCCCGCCAAATGACATTGTTTAGTCGACGGGACCTGGAGAAGGCCAACTCTGTGGGACCTTATCAGTCGCTGGGATTCGTGCGGTAGCAGGCCGTTCCGGAGGTAATCTGGTCCCATGCCATGCAGATATTAGTGTCTGCTATATTTACTATTTTATTGTTTTCAGTTTGTAAACAACTGCATATTACAGTAAAAGAAAATATGCATTCCAATTTATAGAACAATGTTGATTGAGCTTTGTATAATGTAGAACTTGTTATACAAGTTGTCCAGGGTACCTGAACTTTTTCATGCAATTGTATTTCTACGAATAAAGCTTTTGGATCATCAGAGAGGATAAGAGATCATAACCTCCTACATTTTTATAGCAACCTATATATATATACGGTATATATAAACATTTACCAATGGTTTGAAATAAAAGAATTTGATGAAGGTGACACTCTACATACTTACATTTCTTACTGAAGTATTATCAGCATGGTGACTTGCTGGTGAAGATGCTATTTTTTGCTTGATTGGGTGACTTGTAGTACATCAAAGCTCTAGAGAAAGTGTGGAAGAGAGCAACCAGGATGATAGAGGATCTGGAAAATAAAACATACTAAGAGCGACTGCAGGAACTGAGATTGGTGAGTCTGTTGAAGAGAAGGACCAGGGCGACATGATAGCATGTTCCAGTACTTGAGGGATGCCACAGAGAGGAGGGGATCATGCTGTTTTCTCTGTGACCAGAAAGCCAAACAAGGAACAATGGATGGAAGCTGACCAAGGAGTGATTAAATCTGAAAGTGATGGTGAGAGTGATCGACCAGTGGAACAGCTTGCCACTGGAGATTGTAAGAGCCCCAGCACTTGCAATCTTTCAGGGAAATTTGGACTGCCATCTGTCTCAAATACTGTAGTATCTTCCGCTTGAACTAAAGGGGAGGTGGGACTAGATTTATTTTTATTTTATTTATTTATTGGATTTGTATGCCGCCCCTCTCCGCAGACTCGGGGTGGCTAACAACATGTAACAATCCAATTTAATAAAACAACTAAGAACCCTTATTATAAAAACCAAACATACACACAAACATACCATACATAACTTGTAATGGCCTAGGGGAAGGAATATCCTAACTCCCCTATGCCTGGCGACAAAGGTGGGTCTTGAATAATTTGCAAAAGACAAGGAGGTTGGGGGCCGTTCTAATCTCTGGGGGGAGTTGATTCCAGAGGGCCGGGGCCGCCACAGAGAAGGTTCTTCCCCTGGGGCCTGCCAAACGACAAGCTCCCTTCCAACTCTAGTAATAAATCTAAATCTAAAAATCTAATAATATACCTATGGCAATGTCATTCTTTTTATATTTTATTTTGACCCATATACATTCAAGAAAACTTTCTCCTTCGGTTTTATGCATTTCTGCAGCAGTGTAGTGGCTTTTTACATATAATGCAACTTATCTGCTCTTTTGTTACATCTATTTGAAAAATGTATATCCTTCCAACAGTACATTCCAATGTGAGTTTCATCACACCATGATTTAGTAATGGCAATACCATACCTGATATGTACTCATATACAGTGTTCCCTCGATTTTCGCGGGTTCGAACTTCGCGAAAAGTCTATACCACGGTTTTTCAAAAATATTAATTAAAAAATACTTTGCGGCTTTTCCCCCTATACCACGGTTTTTCCCGCCCGATGACATCATATGTCATCACCAAACTTTTGTCCACTTTTAATAAATATTTGTTTTAATAAACTTTAATAAAGAAACATGGTGAGTAATAATCTAAATAGTTGCTAAGGGAACGGGAAATTGCAATTTAGGGGTTTAATGTGTTAAGGGATGGCATGTGATACTGTTCATAGCCAAAAATAGTATATTTACTTCCACATCTCCACTTCGCGGAAATTTAACTTTCGCGGGCGGTCTCGGAACGCATCCCCTGCGAAAATCGAGGGACCACTGTACTGGCATTTCAAGTTCATCCTCTTTGTTCCCAAAACTTTGAGCATTAGTGCATAGGTATTTATTTATAGCTGAACCTGGCTGTACTTCATACATCCCCTTTTCTCCCCCAGTTTTATTTCCTTTCCCACCTTTCATATGATATTCTAATTGAAAAGGACTTTAATCAGAAATAAGATATTTTTTGTAAGAATGAGAAAGATAAGTAGGAAGGAGATAGATCCTGAACTGATTCAGCAGTTGTAATTTGAATACTGTACAGCCAATTCAGCACATGCACATGATTATAGTTTAGCAATTGTCTATGGAACCCTTCAAAAGAAGGGCTTATGCAGATCAGCTCTGAGATATCCTGCCACACATTAACCTATTAGATCACAGAAGGACTTTTAGCTTGACATCCAAAATGAGTAGTGGGTTTGCCCTATTTCAAAGAAACAGCTGTGAATTGTGTATATGTGTGCTGGAGCATTAACCTAACAAGTAATTATGGAGGACTGTGTGCTTAGCTAAAGTCAGTGGACTGGTACAGCAGTTTAAACGAACTAATGATTCATCTATGACAAATGGCCTATTGCCAACTTGCAACTACCAGAAAAGAAATTAATGGTCTTTCATTCCTTTTTTCTTTTAAAAATGAACTTGCTTCACTTACACAGAGATCCCTTCATGTAGCTTAAAAGTAGTGCCACAAGACACCTTCATGGCATTTCTGACCTACATTAAAACTATATACTCCCTGCAATTGTGAAAGGAATGTCTGGTCCTGAAGCTATTAGAGAAAGAAAGGGAGAAGAATGATGAAAAATGGCTACAAAGTCATCCAATTTTAAAAGAAAGTCTTCCACTACATGAACCTGCTCTCTAGGTTGCATGCTGGGTCAGTAGGTTTTCTATACAGGGCAAATCCATTTACCCTTGCTAGAAACTTATCTTTATATTTGCAAACCTATCCTTCTGTTCTGTCTGGGTCACTCCAGAAGTCAATACCAACCCAAAAAGAGAAGCCAGACACACTGGTAAAAGGCAAAGGCAGTTTTATAAAATTCAAGAAAAACACAGGTAACAGAAAATGTCCTTACAAACAGGAAAATGCTGTATCTTCAGATATATCCACGAAGGCAAAAGCCCATGCAGCAATACAGAATTCTTGCTGCCAAGCCGAGGCTGTAGATAGCAGACCTACACCTCCCACAGGTCTTCCAAAGCTGCTGGGCCACAAGCCAGGAACAGAGACGCTGAGAAACAAGACAGGATAACGCCACTCCAAACTGATAACACTCCACATGGCTTCAAGGGATTGCCTGCCTTTTAAACCCTGCTAAGGAGGACCACACCCAAACCCAGCTGTTCCTAATTCAGTGCTGATAATACTTCTTTAATTGCTCCTTACTTTGATCTGACCGTCTCTGTCGCATGTCAATGACAGCTTGAGACTCATCACCTAATGACTCCAAACTACTGGCTGGGGAGAGCCCACCCCCACCCCAGGACTCTCATGCTGTTCTCCTTCATCCCATTCCTGATTTTCCTCTCCCCTGTCCGACTGTTCAGTCCCCTCCTCTTCGCTGTCATCCTCCTCCGGGCATGGAGCCAGCAGAGACACAGCCGGTCCCTGAGCAGCCTCAGGCTGAACCACAACACCTTCTAGTTAGCCATATTGTTTGCATTCAAAATGGAGAGAAGTGAAAATTTTGGAGTATTGCCATGTCTTCTCTAAGCCAAAAATGTACCGAGATCCAAAGGGGGAGAAAAATCTATCTTAGTTCTTAATAGATCAGTTACTCCACAGTGGGAAAAGCAATAACAAGCATTAGTCGCAGGAATACAAATGAGTCCTTTTATAGGGTAATCTTTCCGAAGGTCTTATACATAAATATATAGGAATGTGGCTGGAGAAAAATTCTTGGATTGATATTTTTTGAACAATCTCAATTCCCATAACGGTCTTATGGAAAGTGATCAAGGTTTAAAAATAAAGTCTATCTACAATGGCTTTAACTAGACATTTTTGTAGACTTGCTTTCAAAAATGCTGTGAGATGACAAAAGAAAAGAGTGCCAAAAGAATACAGTCTCTTGGCAGGATCCCACCTGTTCTTCGTAAGACAATCCTTAACTAAATGACTAAAAGTGCAATAATAATGCATGGTTTTCTAAATTCTACAGGCTTCTTGCCAACACAACTCTTTTGCTGTAAAGCCAAGGCAAGATATAATTTGAAAAAATGAAAACGTTGTTAATTTCCAACTATGTCTCCAAATAACTCTAGAAAGATATTTTCTCAGATCGTAATGTCCAAATATATTGTGAAAGTTTTTGCTCCTAAAATTCTTATCTCATAGGACGTGAAATATTTTCTGTTTTGGTTGTAGCCATTAGATTTAAATGTTGACCTAAGTGTTACTCATCTATATATAGGAGTAGCAATGTACATCAGTGTATATACAGAAATTTCTTTGTTCCCTATCTCACTTTTTTTAAAAATTGTTTCTTACTTTACTTTTAAAAAGTAAACTCTGCAAAGTATTGTGCAAACCAAAGTATCATTCATAAATGTGCCTATCCCCATTATATATATATATATATATTAAATTTATTTGCCATTCTGAGAAGTTCTTAGATTTATTATATGTGACCCTTTTTGAAACTGTAACAACTGGAACTGATTTAGAGTTTTAGGATAATAAGAATCATTTTAAAATGCAATATTTCTTATTGTGAAGATTTAATTTAAATTGATCATGATTCTATTCCTCAAAATCTTGCCATGTAAAGGATCTATCAAGGAACTTTGAATTTGATAAGCTATTTTTATCCTCTCTTCACCAAGGGTTTGTATCTCTGTTGCTACAATAGTTGTATTTAATGTGATTTTTATATTTGTTTAGATCTGTGCATTTTTTTAATATACTGTATGTTGTATACTACCCAGAATCTCCTTTGGTGAATTAGGTAGCTATATAAATGTGATAAACAAACAAACAAACAAACAAGTTTTCAATATGACCATTATTCTATCATTTTTCTCTACGGTAAAGCTAGAAATAAAATGGAAATATTTATGTCTCAGTGAAAGATGGCATCTTTCTAGTAGGGGTATCATCATGCATTCCCAATGACTAAAGGTCAATTTCTTTTATCTTCAGTGCTACCATCATCTGGAAAAGAAATGGCCAAGAACAGACATTGTTGAAAATTATTGGAGTCTTTTTTCTCTTCTTGCATATGCAATATTATTTTAAAATAAAAATTAGTGATGTTCAATATACATTCTTTTGGCACCTTTGCAAAGCATAAAGACCTTGCCTATATAGACAAAGAATGAACTGGGGAGAAGGTGAGAGTTTAAGAAGATAAAATCGTGAGAATAAAAATCTCTCTCTCTTGATTCTGTTTAGTGTAAGATGAGGCAGAGAAAAACTACGAGAGGCTTTTAGAGTTCTGTTATTCTATCCCACAGCAATAAAAAATATTCTTTGAACCCCTTTCTTGCATGTACTACTTGACCTTGTCTACCTAAATGGGCTGACAGCTATTAATGATAAAATGTTCAGCAACTGTTTCCAATAATACAATCAGTCTGGAAAATATTTCACTACTTGAGCTTGACTATAAAACAGTAAATTGTCAAATTTATATTAACTATTTGAAAAAAGGAAGTTAAAGAAAAACCATTCTTAACCAGTATAACCAGGATTAAACTATATCTTGGACACATTTGCACTGCCCCCCCCCCCAAACTGGCTATTATAATGCCATAAATGACATATTAATAACACATTATTTGAAGGCGCTGCAATATTAAATTATTGCAAATGTTTGCTTTACTTTAAGCCTCCAGGAAGCAGAAAATGGGTCCCTTTTGTCTTTAAGTCAAACTGGAAAAGATTGAAAATTGTAAAAGCTAGGATATAAAGCTAATTTTCATGTGTTTCTTGTTAAGAACTGTTATGCAGTTTTATTTTCCCATCCTCTTCTGTCCTCTGGAATCTTCCATCTGAGTGCAATAAGATGAGGAGATAAGATGAAGAAATTAGGAAGGCAGTATAGAGATGTATGCCATGATTAAATGAAATTAGATATCCTTGTTGGTGTCTTTCTCCTGGAAGAATAAATATTAAGTTTCATCTATTTCATCGACTTGATATTCTGTTCACAACCCACAAATTGCCAAATGTAGTCTGCATCACAGTGAATAGACAATACAACTTACATTCCAATACATTATTGAAGTTAACAACCATTCCTAATGATAGTCTTTAAAACTGGGAACATTAAAACCATGATAATCATATGAGCCATGGCCTCAACAGAGAAAATCTGTCTATTTCTCCCTATCATGAAAATGCAAGCATTAACATATTAATCTGTTTACAATATCAACATGGAACCAACTAAGGCAATGTTTCTAAAAAATGTTATCAGCCTTTATTTTCACCCTGTTGATTTGCCCCCATACACTTTGGAATATTTGATCCACCTCTTACTAGCCTCTTTTATCTGGGTACTAGAGCTAAAAAAAAAAAAGATATTTGGTCATCATTGCCTACATTCAAACAGCAAATATACAAACAATGCCCAGATTGCTTACATTCCTAACAAAACAAAGCAAACAAAAGTACCTGATCGCTGATCATGGGGAAATTGTGTGAGTTTCTGTGTGGAAAAATAGAATATTGTTCTGTCGGGCTCTCTGGTAGACTCCTCCCCAAAATTCACAGGTACAAATTTCAGACACACACATGTTTGAAAATTCAAAACAATGTTCTTTATAATGAAAATTCACTTAAACTAAGCCCTCTTTTGGTATAGCAAAGAGCACTCGTCTCCAAACAAACTGGTAATTGGTACAAGTCCCTTATCTGTTCTGTGATACTTAGCTTGCAGCTGTGAGGCAATTCACAGTCTTTCGTCTTTCACAAAGTGAAACACACTTTGCTCTGGTTTAGTTTCAAAGCGGGGAAAAATCAGCACACAAAAGGTCAAAGTCAGTAAAGCAGTCATGAAACACAACGATCAGATAATCCTCCACAATGGCCAAACCCACAGGCTATTTATAGCAGCCTTACTAATTACCACAGCCCCACCCAACCACAGGTGGCCTCATTTTCTTTGATAATAATCTCTCAGTTGTTCGTACCTGTGAATTTTTGAGAAAAGTCTACCAGAGAGCCCGACAGAACAAATAATTGCAATCTAGCTATGTTTTTATTGTCTTCAGAAAAATGTATTGCCCCACTGTTGAATCTTTAGAGAATTAGTTTATGCAATTGAGGAATCTATACAGTAAACAAATATTTCCATAGGTTGACTCATCATTCCATTTGCAAGATTGGAAGCATTGCTCTGTCATTTGTTTTGTTTATAGAGAATTTTCACTGATTGAGGATATTGATTTTCCAGATTGCCTGTTCTGTCATGAAGATCTTCACATTTTTGCACTTGGAAGGTGACAGACAAGGCTCATATGCTTTCAGATCCTCTTCTTTTCTCATTTTGCATCATAGTGAAAATATTTCTGACCTTAATGAGGGAAAGCTCTGTAGGTAGCCGAGCAACCTTTTGCTGAATGACAGATTAAAAGAAGTACAATCTTATGAAGAAAAAAAGGTTCTCTATAGTGATGGGCGAACCGAACTCGCACAATTCGAGTCCGTACTGAATTTTGCGGTATTCGGTATGCTGAACACAAACCCGAAATTTTTTGAAACTTCGGGCAAAGTTCGTGGTCGTGTTCAGCGTTTGGAGCTTTGATGTCACCGTCAGGTTGCTAAGAACACCAAGGTGATCACTTCCTGGATTCCATGGTATCTCTTCGTGGGATTCCCAGATTCTCTTCGTGGGAGGGATTCCCCAGCTCCTTCATGTTTATTTTTATGTGAAAGGACCGCCCTTTGCTTGCAGCGCCGCTGCGGCATCCTTTTTCATAAAAATAACAATGTTTATTTTTCTGTGAAGACCTTCCTTTGAAGGAGCTGGGGAATCCCTCCCATGAGGAGATTCCAGGGGCAGAGTCTTGACGTCACCGGCAGGTTGCTAAGGATGCCAAGGTGATCACTTCCTGGATTCCATGGAATCCAGGAAGTGATTACCTTGGCGTCCTTAGCAACCTGCTGGTATATGTGACATCAAAGCTCCGCCCCCGGAATCTCTTGGTGGAATTCCCCATTCAGGTTTGGGTTCGGACGAATTTTGCCTAAAGTTCGTCCGAACTTGCCAAACCCGAACACCATTGGGTTTGCCCATCACTAGTTCTCTACAATTCATCACAAACAAGAGCTTTTGGAAGTACACTGACAATGGTACCCTTGGTAAGACAAGAAGTTCAATTGTACACTATATTGCTCACCGCATTTGAAAATGACACTGTTTATACATAAGAACTGCAGTGAATTACAATACATCAGCTGGTAACCAGATAACTAAGCAGATTTTTGAAAATGATCTCTTCACACTGCAGAACAAGACGCATGGGAATTTTTCCATTCTAAAAGGTCAGTTATCCTCCATCTGCACTCAGTACCTACAGGCATCTTTCTAATGTCAAAAGAGCTTTGGTTCAGCATCATCTGTTGCTACTGATGCTTCTCATGTTCCTTATTTGTCGACCGAAAAAAAATGCAACGTTCACAGCTGCTGTACTTGCCAGGATTCTACATTTGTCAGGAGGAAAGGAAACACATATGGTGATCCTTTGCATACCAGTTAACAATATTAATTTCATGTGTTTAGTACAGAGTGGCTTGCATTGCTTTAAAATGCATACCAAAATTAGGAACACTTTTTGGTTGCAGTGTTGTATTAGCCATTTGTTTGAACGTAGGAAATTAATCAAGAGCCTCGAGAAGGAAAATATTTGGATCTTTTCCTACCAAATGACATTTTAGTCTAGTGAGTAATGAAAATATGTGCATAGCTTATAATTCCATTTACTGTCCAAACCTATAAAGTTTGGTTATTTGAATAAAGTATGGCTTAATCTTTTGTTCATAGTCTGGTTGTTTCGGTGGTGGGTTGCTGCTGGTTTGAACCGGTTCTTTAGAACCGGTAGCTCTGACTCCAAGCCGAGAGCGAACTGCTTCTCTTTATCCATGAAAGTGGGTTATACTGAGCTTATATAGCCCCTGGGTTATACTGAGCTTTATCTCTGCTTCCAAAGGCCAGCTGATCAGGAGTGGCAGATTGAATATATTTATTTATTTTGTCCATTACACAATAATACACAATGAAGGTTATAGAAGATATAGTAGAGAAGAAATACGAGATATAGGAGAGACTATAGGACAGGGGACGGAAGGCACTCTAGTGTGCTTATGTACGCCCCTTACTGACCTCTTAGGAATCTGGAGAGGTCAACCGTGGATAGTCGAAGGGAAAAATGTTGGGGGTTTGGGGATGATACTACGGAGTCCGGTAATGAGTTCCATGCTTCAACAACCTGATTACTAAAGTCATATTTTTTACAGTCAAGTTTGGAGCGGTTAATATTAAGCTTGAATCTGTTGTGTGCTCTTGTGTCGTTGTGGTTGAAGCTGAAGTAATCTTTGACAGGCAGGACATTGCAACATATGATCTTGTGGGCAATACTTAGATCATGTTTAAGGCATCGTTAATTGCCACTCCGCTGCTGTTTTCCATGCTCCTTGTCTCATTTGTAATGTGGAAGGGATTATTTTAAAGTACTGAGCATGTACAGAAGATCATTTTCCAGGAAGGGATGTGCACAAAATGTGCAGTTCCATCCTTATGCAAACTGGTGAGGAAGTTAAGGAGAACCCACCCTTGGATTGTTTGCTTGCAAACATTTCATTACTTGACTAGGTAACATCATCAGTGCATGGATGCTATTACCTAGATGGATACAATGTTTATGATCTTCAAACAGTCAAGCATCTTGTTTTAAAATAACAGGCTTTCATATATGCATGACTATCATATTAATGTGAGTCAGGAGTACGGAATGAGAAAAAGGAGAACAAATGTAATCCAGAGCCACATATAGTCCAAATATGATTTAGTAAAATATATTCTCTATATGGACAATCACAATTTCTTTTTGTCTCCTACTTTTCAATGGTGTGATGCCCAAAAGCTCATATAAAAGTGACTAAATTGATTTCTGCATTGTGAAAATCCACAAGGGAAATTCATGATTTTTGCAATCTCTGTTAGCATGAGTTATGGGAAAATGTTTTGCAGATGCTCCCATGAAATGGGCTGTTACCCAGCATGATATTTCTGGGTAAGTTAAGCAGCAAGATATTTCTGGATAAGTTAAGAAATACTGTATTCCTATAGAGATGCCACAACAGTTTCCAAATTCACATAGAAGGGATAGTTCTCATGCCAAGGATTGAGTAGGAAATATCCTGGATCATAATAGCTGTTTGAGTGCAAATAAATCAGCAGCAGATTTAACACGTAGATTTTCAAAAAGTCAAGCATCTTGTTATTTTAAAAATAGCCTTTCATATACACATGACTGTAATATTAAAATAAGTCAAGAGCACAAAAAATTAGAAAAAAAGGTCAAGTAGCAATCATAATCAAAGAGCCAAATCAATCAGAACCAAATCAATCAATGATACATACCGCCCACTAGGAAGGTCTTGCTTATCAAGACTTATGTAATGCATAATTATAGAAAGAAATGCTTTTTCACAGAGTTCTTCCTTTTATATATATGTACGTATTTTATCAATTTTCCGGATTCTTTAATAACCATACTCCTAAATATTTCATTTTCTTGCTACCCAATTTTAAACTTGATACCTTCCGTATTTCAATTTGTTCTTTAGGCCCTGTATTTAAACAAATGATTTCTGGTTTTTCCATATTCACTCTTAACCCTGATTGGTTTTTAAATTCCTGAAGTATTATAATCATTCTTTTAATCATATCTATTGGTGTTTCTGTAACTATTATGGCATCGTCTGCAAATAAATTTAATTTTAATTCCATACTTCCTATTTGATATCCCTTCCATTTTATATCTTTTCTCATTTTATTAGCTAACGTTTCAATTGCCATTGCAAAAAGCATCGGGGATAGGGGACATCCCTGCTTAGTCCCATTATTTATTTCTATCTTCTCCGTTCTATTTCCGTTCACTCTGACGTAGGCTGTATTGTCCTTATATATTTCTTTTATTATTTGACAAAACCCTTTCCCCATGTTCAAACTATTGCATAATTGGAACAAATACTCATGATTTATTTTGTCAAAAGCTTTGTAAACATCTAACTTTAGTAATCCCATTTTCCTTTTAGTTTTGGTAGCATGGTGCAGCACATTCACTATATTTCTAATTGGCTCATATATTCTTCTTCCTTTTATAAAACCATACTGGTCTTTCCCAATTATCCTTGGCAATATATTTTCCAACCTATTTGGTATTTTATCAATTTTCCATGTTATTTATGTCCGATTCGTGCTTGGGCTTTCAAAATGGTAAACTGTTTCATAGCTCTGTTGGTGGACTTTCTAATTTTCCATTTTTACATTTGCTTTTACATGGATGTCAGTTAAGCAAATATGTCTTACTTTGTCATTTTTTTCTCAGGTTTCTGACCTTAGTAATACAATCCTAGTTGTTTAAGTACCACTCATTTGAAAAATGCTAGCACCATGTTAACAAAGCTGGGCAAATCAAAAGAAAACTAATCAAACGGAGAACAGATTAGGCAGTTGTATTGCAATTGCTTTATTGGCTGAATAATGTATTTTTTTAATAAAGCTTTTCATCTCTTACTTATAATTCAGTCTTTTTTTTTCAGTATATACATAATTGGTATTATGACAGTAGAACAGTCTGGGAATCTCTCTTTCTATTTCTCTGTCTCTCTCTCCCGCCCTCACTTTCAGATTTCATTTGATTTCTTTCCATTCTGAGTCTTTCTTTCTTCTCAACTCATTAATCTACCTTTGAATATTTGCTCAGTGGTTCAGTTTAATCTATTCTTTACATACAAATAAAATAGTTTAACATTGTTTTTTCGTACTGATTTTTCCCACTTTTCTATTCAATCCACATTCATTAGCAATATTTCATTTTAAATTTATTTCTACCTCTTTTTAAAATCACGTGAACCTAATCTATACCCCTAGATTCACCTTACCTTATGTTATTCCTGAATACTCAGGAGTATGTGTATATATTTATGTATATATAACACCTGGCAACTTCAAATATCAACCAACAAATGCTCTACCCTCCACATCGGCAAAAAGAATCCAAACCTCATATATAAACTGAATAAACAAAATCTCACAGCCAACTCCCACTCAGTAAAAGACCTTGGAATACTAATATCAAATGACCTAAATGCTAAAGCCCACTGCAACAATATCGCCAAAAAGGCTTCTAGAGTTGTTAACCTGATCCTACCCAGCTTCTGCTCCGGCAATCTCACACTACTCACCAGAGCCTACAAAACTTTTGCCAGACCAATCCTTGAATACAGTTCATCTGTCTGGAACCCATACCACATCTTGGACATCAACACCCTAGAAAATGTCCAAAGATACTTCACCAGAAGAGCCCTTCACTCCTCCACTCGAAACAGAATACCCTACGAAAATAGACTAACTATCCTGGGTCTTGAAAGCTTAGAACTACGATGCCTAAAACACGATCTAAGTATTGCCCACAAAATCATATGCTGCAACTTCCTGCCTGTCAATGACTACTTCAGCTTCAACTGCAACAACACAAGAGCACGCAACAAATTCAAACTTAATATTAATCGCTCCGAGCTTGACTGTAAAAAATATGACTTTAGCAATCGAGTTGTCGAAGCGTGGAACTCATTACCGGACTCAGTAGTGTCAACCCCTAACCCCCAACATTTCTCCCTTAGACTATCCATGATTGACCTCTCCAGGTTCCTAAGAGGGCGTACATAAGTGCACTAGCCTGCCTTTCGCCCCCTGTCCAATTGTCTCTCCTTATCTAATTTATCATAGATCTTTTCTTCCTTTCATATATCTTCCCCTCTACTTTTATATCTTTTCTTTATATATAATACCCCATGTCTATCCTCTTCAATATGTATTGTGTATTGGACAAAATAAATAAATAAATAAAATAAATAAAGTATCTTTTAACACTCATTATTCTCTTTTTTTCTTTCTCTTTGATAAATGCTCATAAGACCCATACTACTCACTAATCTTCAACAAAAATATTCATACAGCAACATTTATGCATTTGCCATCTTGAAGGCACAGGTTAAATGCAATCCAATTGCTCACCCAATAACTGGGAAATTGAGTCCAATTCTAAAGTCCAGAGAATCCACACACAATCTTGAACAGCACAAAAACCACAATCTTGACGAAACAATGAATCAGATAAACTGCCATGATGCTAAAACACCAGGTTGCACTTTTATCTGTAGCACTAATTACAGCAGCCCCACCCAACCACAGGTGGCCTCATTTTCTCTTGTAATAATCCTTCAGTTGTTGTCTCTTATGCATCACTCTACGCATGCATGGATGTGTCATTAATTCTTGTTCAGAATCCAAGGATGATACAGATGCTTGATCTCCTCCTGGGCTGTCTGCCAAACTCCCCTCTTCCCTGTCACTCACGCTTCCTTGGTCAGAGGAGGCTTCGTCAGCAGATTCCATCAGGAGCAAAACAGGCCTGCGGCATGTGGATGTTTCCCCCACATCCACCTGCACATATTGTAATATTCCTTGGGGCCGGAGCTGGGCCAGAGCTAACCACAACAATATATAACATTATAATAAATCAAAGCATTATCAGCAAAATCAGCCAAATTAAATAATATTAATCTGAATCTTGAAGCAAGACTAATTCAGCAATTACTTTCATACAGTCAGTAACTATTGTGTCTTAATTAAGTGCATTAAATCAGGATATGGTTTGTTCTTGATTCAAATCTACCTTTGTAATTTCTATGATTATGGCTTCATGTGATATATGAACAGTCAGTGTGGCCTGTTCAGGAAAACATGATTTAAAAAATAAGGCTGGCTATGATGTGGAAATCCAAATTATGAGAAATGTTATGAACTAATAATTTATTTTTCCAGAATAGATTCTGGAAACATTCAAAACTTTTCTTCTATATTGCAAAAATTATGCTCTTGTCAATCAGTTGTTTTCCTTTTTAGTAAAATACAAAGTTCTTAATCTGCCATTGCTCTGTTAAAATGTCACATTATACAGAGACATACAGAAACGAAGAACGAATGGAGAAAAATGATAGTAACTAGTCACATCTGTTCTACCAATTTGATGTGTATTCCATGCTAATTCAACATTGGTGATGTGTCTCTATATGCTGTTTTACTCAATCCATAGTGTCTGACATCAATTCTATGTATCTAATGTGACAATGGATTCTCATTATAATATGAAAAATCTATGCTTCATTATGCTGGCTCACACTTCAGGATGCTATTAGAGTAATTGGTTTTTTTAGTATGCTTTTTGCTATTGTGGTGGAATAGAATGTATTCAGTTGCACTGCTCAGAATTATAACTTGAAAGCTGTCTACTTCCAGATGTGACCGTTCATATTTTTGAAATATGAAGTATAGATTGTATGTGATAATCACAGTTCCATGAAATGGTGATCAATCAATGCCACAGTATATCAAATCTTAGCCTGCCAAATTGAAACTACTCAGTATATAAATATTACAGATATTATTCTGTCTAAAATATACAGCATATACAATGAACTCTGATTCCCAAGTTGGATTAGAAATCACAGTCTCCTAGTTTTTAGCTTGATACTTTAATCACTAGATCAATGTCTTTTTTTAATAAAAACCACAATAATTAACTAAGGACAATTTCTTATCTAATGTCATTTTAGTGAGTCTATTTCAAAAAAATTATATACCATATTTTTCAGAGTATATATACCTTTCTCCTCCCTAAAAGAGATTGAAAATTCTTATACTCTGAATATAGCTTTTTTCAATTCTCCTCCCCCCCCCCCCCAGTCCTAGCTAGGTGCTAACGATCTTCCCAGCTCTTACCTTGCAGGTTCTTTCATTGTTACTCTCTGCTAAGAATGTTTTCCAAGCCCTAAGACTTTGTAGGGTTTTTTCCCATTGCTCTACATGCTCTGAATGTTTCTTTCCAGCCCCAACCAGGTGCTAACAATTTTCCCAGCTCTTATTGGCTTGCAAGCTCTTTCATTGTTACTCTTTGCGAAGAATGTTTTCCAACCCCTAAGTCTTTGCAGTTTTTTTTCATTGCTCTATGTTCTGCTGGGCTCTCTGGTAGAAGCCTCCCAAAAATTCAAGGGTACAAATTTCAGACACACACACATTTGAAAATTCAAAATAATGTTCTTTATCACAAAATTCAAAATAAACTAAGCACTCTTTTTGTATTACAAACAGCACTCATCTCAAAACAACCGGGTAGTCTGTACAATTTCCCTTAAGCAGTCATTAATTCTTGTTCAGAATCCAAGGATGATACCGATGATTGATCTCCTCCTGGGCTGTCTGCCAAACTCCCTTCTTCCCTGGCACTCACGCTTCCTTGGTCAGAGGAGGCTTCATCGGCAGATTCCATCAGGAGCAAAACAGGCCTGCGGCATGTGGATGTTTCCCCCACATCCACCTGCACATTCCTTGGGGCAGGAACTGGGCCAGAGCTAACCACAACAACTCTACATGCTCAGAATTTTTCTTTCCAGCCCTAACCAGGTTCTAACAATGTTCCCAGCTCTTACTGGCTTGCAATCTCTTTCATTGTTACTCTCTCCAAATAAGGTTTTTTTAAAAAAGCCCTAACCAGGGAAAAAAATAATGTGCTGAAAATGACCAGACTAAGGATGCTAGCCAGATGAATATCTAGTAAGCAGGTTCTTTACCCTATTTTCCTCCCCCAAAATTAAGGTGCGTCATATACTCCAGTACGTCTTATATTCCGAAAAATAGTGTATATGTATATGTATATGTATGCATTTGTGTGTGGGCGTGGGTGGGCATTCATTACCTTGTCTATTGTGGCTAACTCTAGTTGCATATGAATTTGAGACATCAAAGACTATTTCCCCTGCTATAGTTGCTAACGGCTCTAAGCATGTTGTCCTATCTATAATAATTTTATGTCATCCCTAACAAAGACTTTTAACTTTGGCCATTTATTCTGAGGTGATGATAAATCTTCATAAAGCTATTCTTTGTTATGATTATTTTTGTCACATAAGTAGATAAATAACTACCCTGCATCTTGGAAAAACAGGAAAGCTTAGGATATTTTACAGAACCATGATTTTCCACGGCACTTGCAAACTAAATTTAGATAGATCTATCAGGCACAAACCACTCGCGCATGTGAAATCACTTGCCTGTCCACAGACAGCCAAGTGGGGAGATTAACACAAGAATACTGATGAAAGTTGACAATCGTTAGAAATCAGACTAGGGCAGAAAGAAAGGAACAAAATTGGAATCATTAAAGTCACCTATTTTAGAGGTTGCAAAAAAGCAAAAGGCTTCTTTTTTGGCTGAGAGGCTAAGTTGTTTCCAGAAAATAATTACAAAAATAAATAGAGTTTAAAAAGAAGTGTAGTGAAGTCAGGTCTGAGATACATATAGATGAACTATATGCTAAAAAGTTATCTAGTCAGAAAATGGGAGTGAGGACTATTTCTCTTTGTTTAAGAATTGCTTTTAAAGCTACAATATCTAAATGATGACAGTTCCTTGAATTAAATATAAATGGACATACTGGAAAGCTTTTCGTTTAATTATTCAAAGGTAAAGAATTTGACCGTACAAAAACAAGGTGCGGAACATGTGTTTTTGTTTGTACTGTTCCTCTTATTATTTTCTACAATCTTCTACTCCAATAATTCCCAGCCATCTTGAATTGAGAAAGCAATAAACAAAAATTTAACCCGCAAATTTAATGAAATAAAAAGCAGTCTGAAAGATATAGCAGATTCTTTCTTCTTTGATTTCGTTAAGCATACAGGAGTCTGAAGCTTTTTTTAAAAAAAATTAAATGAGAATTATTATGTTTTGGTAGATCCTTTGGGAGCTACTGATATTGTGTAGCCTTAATGTAATATACTATTATTCACAATTTTTAGAATTATGATATATGGAAAAACAAACATATATTTCACAACTTTACCTCTTTCTACCAAAACAGAATAAAGCAAAATGATATATTTATATATGTATATCAAACTACCTCAAAACATTTGTCCATATTTGTTTTTTTATCAGACTGTTCTTTATTTATTGAGGCATCAGACTTCTTTTTTATTAAATAAAGCCAGAATAAGAGTCACAAAATGGAGGCAAAAGGTTATATCAAGAAATGGCATCCGCTTAAGAGAATAGTTAGTATGCAGTGATAGTTCCGTTTGCTCTATTTGACCTTATCACAAGCATTCCATCATCAGACATTTGCATAGCTTTAGAAGTCTCTTGGCTCTGAAGAATTTGAAAAGTACACTGTTACATTTGTAGTAATGAAATTATAGGATCCTGTGTATTTTCTGGATTGTGTGAAATTTTACAGTTACTATTTCACAATTTGGATCATACCTTGCCATCTCATGGAAGGATGCATTGTGATGTAAATAGGTAAGTTATTTAACTTGACTTTAAATAGAAACTTTCATTTCTAGTATCACTGACAAATTTATAGTAAACCTAAACATGTCAGGCAAAAGCAACCAGAACTACCAATGATGTATCTCAACAGTAGTTTCATTGCTAGCTATCAATGTTACAAGAATTCACCAACCTGACTACATTTCATTGGGAATGGCAAAACAAGGGCAGATGTGGGTTGTGCCACTTACCATACTGCAATGACTATAAATTTGGCCCTCTACCTGCAGATTCCACCACAGCACATCTGACTTATCTTTTTCAATCTGTCTCTTACCATTCTAGCTTTGGTCACTCTTAGAAGAGATGCTTAAAAGCAAAACTGAACCTAAAACAATACTTGTTGACCACTGTAAGTGGCAATGACAGTTACTATTGTTTCAGAATAAAATTAAAGTTAAAATTATGTAAAATATGAAACTAAAATGCTTTTGATATTTATTTGTTTCTTATATTATAGAATATATATACAGTAGCGATTGGCTACTTTATGATTCATGGATGCCAAGTGTATCGGTGGTTATTGAAGCAGGCAGGATTCCCTTAAGTACCATTTGTTGGGGGTCAGGGGAAAGGGAGGGTCTTGCCTTCTTTTTCTGTTTAAGACCTATTATGACCAATAAAGGTCATAATCTTCTGTTTAAGACTGGTTATGACCTATAAAGCCCTTCATGGCATCGGACCAGAATATCTCCGGGACCACCTTCTGCCGCACGAATCCCAGCGACCGGTTAGGTCCCGCAGAATTGGCCTTTTCCAGATCCCATCGACTAAGCAATGTCGTTTGGTGGGACCCAGGAGAAGAGCCTTCTATGTGGTGGCCCCGACCCTCTGGAACCAGCTCCCCCCAGATATCAGAGTGGCCCCCACCCTCCTTGCCTTTCGCGCAAGCTCCTTAAAACCCACCTCTGTCGTCAGGCATGGGGGAATTGAAATTTCACTTCCCCCTAGGCTTATAGAATTTATACATGGTATGCTTGTATGTATGAGTGGTTCTTTAAATTGGGTTTTTCTAGATTATTTTTAATATTAGATTTGTTTTCATTGTCTTTTCATTGTTGTTAGCCGCCCCGAGTCTTCGGAGAGGGGCGGCATACAAATCTAATAAATAAATAAATAAAATAAATAAAAGATCCCCATGGACAATTGGTGGGCCACTGTGTGACACAGAATGCTACACTCGAGACCATCTTTACTCAAGTAAGATTACTGAGTGCTTTTGTCCTCTTACCCAAACACTATTCATAGAATTATGCTGTGGAAAAAATATGTACTTGTTCAACATTTACCAGACCGGAGGTGGTTTGCTTAATTCTAAAATGTTACAGGATTCCAAGCCTTCAGTTTTCATTTAACTTTTACAAGCTTTTTACTTATTTATAAATTCTGTTCTTAAATGTCTTACATATTTCAGTCATCTATATGAAATCCCTTAGGTATTTCTTGTACCTACGTCACAAACTCACTCTGTCTGTATTGAATGCAGAAACATGATTTTTGCATTCCATGAAGCACCATTATTTGGTGAATACAGTAAGCATCTCCTGTGAAATAGAAAAGAAGAACAATTATAAGATTAATCTACTGGTCTATTCATATGGTTCTAAATTAGAACAAACATACTGATCTTAAAAGGAATTATTTACATTGCATAAAAACCATTGGTATCAAAAAGAGTATTGCATATCTAATATGTTATGCCTTCAGTATGCAATTCTCCATACAAATGTTTGTAGTTCTAAAACTGTCTGTAAAAAGAGCTGCACTAGATTGAAATTACAAATGCAGTTAGCATCTTTCAGAAGTGGAAATTAGTTCATTAGAATAAAGTAGTGGCTTGTCTTCCATTTTAATGAGCTTCAGTTTTGGGTCATATAACATATCTATTTTGGAAGGAAAGTATAGGTTTTTTCCCCCTATTAAATGTAAATGTAATGAAACTTCATTTTTGTCTTGATTTGAGCCAACTCAAAAAGCAAGTGTGTCTTTAAACTGGAAAATGTTATATATTCCTAATGTGTCTCAAGGGTATATGGTACCCCCAGGCTACAAAAATTGATGGTGCCATTTCTTGAAAACAGTATTTTTAGTATGACTTGAAAGGAGTCATCAGATGTTCTTGACTTGGAGGTTTTGGACCCTAGCCAACTTCTACTTGGTCTTAGCTTAAAGCCTTTCCTGTGTATATAATATGTGGTTTTTGTCTCATTGGTAGACGATTACATTGGTAGACAATTACTTATTACTTAAGGTTTTAATAAAACAAACAAACAAACAAACAAACAAACAAACAAACAGAATATTACTTATTTATTTCTGCTTATTATATTTTAGTAAATGTAGTCTTAATGATAGTGCTTGAAAAGATGCCAAGCACTATCATTAAGACTACATTTACCAAAACATAATAAGCAGAAAGAAATACAGTGTTCCCTCGATTTCCATGGGGGATGCGTTCTGAGACCGCCCGTGAAAGTCGAATTTCCGCGAAGTAGAGATGCGGAAGTTAATACACCATTTTTAGCTATGGACAGTATCACAAGCCCTCCCTTAACACTTTAAACCCTTAAATTACCATTTCCCATTCCCTTAACAACCATTTACTCACCATTGAATAAGACACTTAGTGATCCTGATATTTATTAACAATAATTATTTTTTTGTTATTTATTTGCAAAAATTATTAGTTTGGCGATGACGTATGACGTCATCAGGCGGGAAAAAACATGGTATAGGAAAAAACCGCTAAGTATTTTTTAATTAATATTTTTTGAAAAACCGTGGTATAGGCTATTCGCGAAGTTCGAACCCGCGAAAATCGAGGGAACACTGTAAGTAATATTCAGTTTGTTTGTTTTATTAAAACCTTAAGCAATAAGTCTTATAAATTCATACCATGATTTGAGACCCTTCTCCCAGTGAAAACTTACAATCCTTAGTGAGACAAAAAGCTTAATGTAAGAAAGGTATGAGAAATATGAGTTAAAAAGCCAATATGTTAGTATGTTAACATAGATTGAACAATGTTGAATTCTCATTCTCTCTGTCACTTGCAAGTCTGATGTTGCATACCTTTTTTATCTTTTATTGCTAATTACATTCTGTATTGCTAATGATATTCTTGAAATCAGAGTCTTAACACTCCAGACTAATTACCTAATCAAGTTCCAGCTGCAGACCATGAGTGGCTCAGTTCAAATCTGATCTCGTCTATGCTGCTCATTTTCTTAGCTGTCTGTCAACTCATAAAGCATCTTTGTTATTGTTTCTGTTGCCATGCTAATTTTTATTAATCTAAATAAGACATCATTATTATTCCAAAGGGTGATCTACCATATTATGTTTTCTCCAATGGCATTGATTATTCCCCCAAATAATTATTCTTATGAATGGTCCAGATTTGTTGCACATATTTTGATATTGATTTCCTGAAATACAACTCCTAATTAATTGTTCTATGAACCTATTGTTACATAAATATGAGACTTGATAGGAGGAAGGAAGAAATTAAAGTCATATCCACACTCCTGAGTATTCAGTTCCAAAATACTCATCAGTCATTTTATTTCTGTCATCAGTCAGCAACCAGATAATTGAAAAAGATATCCATGTTTAAGTAATCCAGAAAAACTTCAAAACAAAGCATTGCAGTTCAACCATTTTCTGTAAATGCTTCTAAAGGAATTATGATATTGCTTATATAAATTAAAAATCTAGTTATAAATAATCAAGGCTTATCCTTTTTTTTTTTTTTGCAATAGCAATATTTTGCTTTTTTTTTTTTAAAGAATCATACCCAGTTCTCCAAATCAGGAGAAACAAAAACATTTCCCAGTTTTTTACAGCTTTAAAATATCACAATGTAAGAACTCAACCTCAGACCCCCTTGTTATTTATATTCACTATAAAAACATTGTTATAACAAATTATGCAAAATCCAAATATCGAAGGACTTAAAGTTAAACAACAAGAGTATAAACATCAGACTTTTGCAGACGACTTGGTGTTTATAATAGAAAATCTTTTAGAAGTAGGGACAAAAGTACAAGAAGAAATAAATAAATTCAGAAATTGTAGCGGGTTTAAAAATTAACAAGAAAAGAACTAAAATAATAACTTTTTAAAATCTATTATATAAACGAATCCAAGAATTAGAAAGAAAACTAGATATCCAAGTCGTTAAAAAAATTAAATACTTAGGAATAACATTGACAGCAATATGTTCAGCAATTAAGAAATACATTGAATTATATTGAATTAAATAAACAATTAGAATTACCTATTTGTTGATAGGGAAAGCTGCAACTATTAAGATGTCTGCATTGCCAAACATACTTGATTTGTTTCAAACTATTCCAATAAAACTAGATAGAAAATACTTTGAAAGCTTAAACAGGATGATATCAAAAATTATTTGGGCGGGGAAAAATCTAAGATGCAAATTAAAATACAGGAAAATTAAAAAAAACAAAAGGGGCTTTGGACTACCAGACATGGAAATATACTACCAGGCAACTATATTACAATGGATAATGGACTGGCTATTCCTTAGCAATACAACAATACTAACCCTCGAACTACAGGTTGAATGGCATGGGTTTTTATGGAATGAGAAACATAAAACACATTCCTATTTTCATAACCATAAAATTAGGAAAACATAAAACATGAACTAAAAAAATCAACATTATAAATAAATCCCAACTTGGTTCTCCAGTATAAAGTAATTATTCACCGCAATACAATAAATAAACATAAAATGGTTAGATATGCAGAAATTCTGGATGTACAAGGAAACTTAAAAGATATTGAAACCTTGAATCAACAAGGTCAAAATTACTTGGTGGCCATATTACCAGATTAGATCTAGATAAAAGAAAATAGCAAAAGAGAAATCAGGATTAGATAACATTTTACTGGGGCCTGGGGGAAAAATGATCACAAAAATGTATAAATATCTATTAGATTACAGCATAGAAATTGAATGTATGAATGAATGAATGAATGAATGAATGAATGAATGAATGAATGAATAAATGAATGAATGAATGAATTTATTTATTGACTTATATGCCGCCCAAGGGACTCAGGGTGGTTTACAACAATACAAATATAATACAGTAATAAAAAGAAGTCAAATATCAATAATAAAACTATGAAACTATAAAAAACCATTATAAAACCCATATGAACCTCCATTATAAAACACATAAATCAAATCTATCAAACAACATACATACCAATCAAACATGAGTTGGCTGTACCAGATGTTAAGATTTATACCCCGAGGCCTGCTGGTAAAGCCAGGTCCTACAGCCTTTCAGAAGGCCAGTAGAGTGGGAACAGTATGGATATTGGGGTGGAGTTGGTTCCATAGAGCTGGGGCAGCTACAGAGGAGGCCCTCCCCTGTCGTCCTGCCTACCTACATTGCTTAGTCTACAGGACCCAGAGAAGGCTGACTCTGTGCGATCATAGAAATTCCAGAGAGTTTGTTAGCCATTAGGAAGAATTCAAGGTTTTCTAAATAAGTGTCCCAAGATTCAGCTGCAGAATTGTAAGTGCAAAAACACTCTTCACAGAAGATATTTTTTTGGAGTAACTTCAGTTCTTTGTAGTGACAGCTGAGTTCTGCGATTCTTCATCTCCGTGCTTATAGCCTCATTTGGAGATGAAAATCCCACCTTCATCGCCGGTTGATATGTCTTAGAAGACATACAAACTGAAGCAGATATGTTTGAAAGACTAACCAGTTTATTCAGCTCAAGATAAATGTTAACAGTGAAAATACTAGCCTGTCTGTTCAGCCGGCATGCTCAGGCTAACAGAGAGCGGCAGTACCCTTGACAACTCCTTATATAGTCACACCAATCAGCTTGCAGCATCAGCCCAACATCAGTTGCAGACCTGTGGGAAGCCTGAACCCAGCATTTGATATTAATCTGCATTTATTCCTTGATTGAAATGTTCCAGAATAATACCTTGCTTAGTTACAATGGCATTCTTATTATACAGTAGATCTTCTGCAGTTATGTAACAAAAAAGCTTTATGCTGCAAGCAGAAAACAGCCATTATATCCCCAATAAAGCAATATATCAAAGATTGCTCTCATGTTCCAGAATAGAGCCACTAGGATCTATATGGTATGTATGGTATGTTGTGTGCATGTTTTTTTTTAATTATGGGTTTTTAGCTTTCTAATTATTGAATTTGTATTATATATTGTTTTCTGTTACTGTTGTTAGCCGCCCCGAGTCTGCGGAGAGGGGCGGCATACAAAATAAATAAATAAATGAATGAATGAATGAATGAATGAATAAATAAATAAATAAACAAATAAATAAATAAATATGCCATCCCTTTACTGATTTTTTTTTAAAGATTAAACAAAAATACTGTCAGTAGAACGAACTGAACATTATTTCAAATAATTTTCATGCCTCCCCAACTTTGGGCTAAGGTCTCCATATTTATAGATATTATAATTAAAGAAATATTTTTGACTTTGTAAGAAAGCAAAAAAATAAACCCTGCTTAGTGATCATCCAACAAAGTTTTATTTGTAGAATCTCAATCCCAACTCACCCTATTTTAACTATTTAACACATAAATGGATAGAGAGAAATGAAATCATACTTGTAATCCAGACATTTAAATGAATTGTTGCTTCCCATGTTCTGCCATGCATACAACTATTATATAATTCCTAGGGACATAATAAGTATGAATAAATGTTAAAGAAAATCATTTCCTTATACTAAAAATTTACCCATAAGTATGTAGACAATCATCAAAATGAGTTTAGCAATGCAAATGATGCTAGCAAGAATCTGCCTATTTTTATATTATGCCAATTTAACAAAATCCTTCTGGGATTTAAATTTAGATTATGCTAAATTAGCAAAATATTTATGGGTTTGTAACATCATAATGTGGTATATAGTTTCTAAATGACTTTCATAGTTTTTGCGAAGGAAATCTGCTGTTAGTGATGACAGATCTTAGTGCCCCACATAAAGAATAACCTGTGACTCCTCTTTTAGCGTTTAAGCAAAAGTTGAATATTCCCTCAGCTACTTTGTTCCTTTCATTAATTCAGGGCAAAGAAAGAATTTTCTTTAAAACACTGTATAAATCTTTGGCCTGAGCCTGGGAAAGTTCTGTGTTTGTAAAAGGTGACCCTACCTAAGATCTTAATGGTACTATAGTAACACTGGGATATCTAATAATATTTTCCTAAATATTAATTATAGTATTAGCATACTATATTTGGAGGAAGGATCAATCATTTGTGATAGCTCATTTAAGTTGCTTTCTCTGTTGAAGTTTTTCTACAGAACAATACGTTTGAAAATACATATGAAATTCAAGAAAAAAGAACATTTTATAGTACAGTGGTCCCTCAATTTTCGCGGGTTTGAACTTCGCGAAACGGCTATACCACGGTTTTTCAAAAAATATTAATTAAAAAATACTTTGCGGTTTCCCCCCCTATACCATGGTTTTTCCCACCCGATGACGTCATACATCATCGCCAAACTTTCATCCGCCTTTAATAAATATTTTTAAAATAAACTTTAATAAATAAACATGGTGAGTAATAATCTAAATGGTTGCTAATGGAATGAGAAAAGGGAAGGCTTGTGATACTGTTCATAGCCAAAAATAGTGTATTTACTTCCGCACCTCTACTTCGTGGAAATTCAACTTTCGCGGGTGGTCTTGGAACGCATCCCCCGTGAAAATCGAGGGAACACTGTATATCGAATCTATGCAATGTTGAATGATGCTCTGAAGTCTGCAATTGGACCAACAATGCTTAATTCAATGACATGAGAGATTACATCTAGATTAGGATATTATTTACTCTGTGTATTGATGTCATAGCACCAGCGTGCCTACTGTCCCCTGTCCTTATGTCTCTCTCTCTGTATCATGCATATAGACATTGTTATATCTGTGTATACTACCAATACATACTTGACAAAATAAATAAATAAAAATAAATCAAATAAATAAATTTCAAACATTTTCATTATGAAACTTATTGTGTAATTTTAAGGTGGCCAAATTATTATATTAATATGGAAATTAAAGCAACATGGGATATATTAAGCGAAGAAAGATAATTATAAACAGACATATTGAATACACAAAATATATCCAATTTTTTTAAGCCTTCAGCATAAATGTCCATTTTAAGCTTAAAGCAGTGATACCCAGCCATTTTGGGGCCATGTCCTACCTAAGCATCTCCAAAATCCTGATATCCCCTCCCCATGTGACATATAATTCTTACTATTGAAAAAGTGAACTATTCATGCAGAGGAAGCTTAAAAGGCATTAACTTGGTTTAAATTGCCCCCATTAAAAAATTAAATTGCCCCCCTGTGGGGCTTGGGTCTCACATTGGAAGCCACTGGCTTAAAGGAATCTATGCACAAATTGAAACCAACTGATTAGTTTTATTCTTCAACAAACATCAAGTTGGATTTTTTTTTCTTTTGGTTTCATTTAAGAATACTGATTTAAATATTATATGGTAATTTTTTACAACTCTGAATGAATTTATTTGACATGTATTACTTATTATTTTATTCATATCACTTAGAGTTATATAGAGTCAGAAACATTTATTGAATAAAAGAGGTTAATGGATTCTATACTTACTAGTATTAAATGAGCCGGGGTGGCGCAGCAGGTAAACTGCTGTACTGCAGGCCACTGAAGCTGACTTGTAGATCTGAAGTTCAGCGGTTCAAATCTCATCACCGGCTCAAGGTTGACTCAGCCTTCCATCCTTCCAAGGTGGGTAAAATGAGGACCCGGATTGTGGGGGCAATAGCCTAGCTCTGTTAAAAAAGTGCTATTGCTAACATCTTGTAAGCCGCCCTGAGTCTAAGGAGAAGGGCGGCATAAAAATTGAATGAATGAATGAATGAATGAATGAATGAATGAATGAATGAATGAATAAATAAATAGCTCTTTTGTACGTATGTATTTGTTATGTAGGTATTCATGTCTTTCCATATTATTAGTCTCATACCACTGTCCATTATGAATGCTCCTTAATTAAAATATATTTGTAATAATTTTCCAACTTTGATTATAATATTTTATGTCTTCTTTCTTAATCAATTGACCAATGAAATGAT
Organism: Erythrolamprus reginae; assembly: GCF_031021105.1. NCBI lineage: Eukaryota > Metazoa > Chordata > Lepidosauria > Squamata > Dipsadidae > Erythrolamprus > Erythrolamprus reginae. The sequence continues at coordinate 61,256,111 of NC_091956.1, read as the reverse complement.
TATGAATAAAGGAAGGATATACTAGAGAAGATACTTCTTCGCACTGAAAGATTGGCATGAGTCAGCAGGAATATTATACATGAAGGAATGTACAAAATACCTTCCTATGAAATTAAGTAAAAATTACCAGTCACAAGCTGTCAAAATCTGCAACTTTTAATGACTACTTTATTCATCCTTAATCATAGACAATATTATTAAAACATCAATTACAGTAGTGAAAAAGAGCTACATGCCTCAAATTCTTGCTTTCTGAATGCACATATTTTATAACTTTGTCATATATAATACACAATATCAATTAATGTGATCTTTGTCTTAATATAGTAAGACTCATAACATATTCAGGGAATTATGGAGGGATATCTAACTTATCTGAAATGGACCAGATTTTGATATGCTTCTCTATTACAATATTATCTTCGTATCTAGTTATTATTAGGAGAAAGATCATCAAAGCATTTCAGAGTTATAATACAGATAACATAATGGAAGAAGACAATATTAAGGCAGGTCCATGTTGGTGTCAAGAAAAGTCCATGGATTTATTTTATGACATTTTCAGGAATTGAGTTCGATTCAAAAGAAACTTTATTGTGATGCCTAGCCCAATATTATTTCTCTCACTTCTTGAAGGGAAATAATATGCCTAAAGTCTAGACAGCCAGAAGATGAATAGTTGTCTGCCACATCTATTCATCTCTGTCTCCTGGCTCCAAAGTACTGGGGCTTTGTTAGCATCAGTGGCCCTTCCTTCCTTCCGTCCTTCCTTCCTTCCTTCCTTCCTTCCTTCCTTTATTCGATTTCTATGCCGCCCTTCTCCTTAGACTCAGGTCGGCTTACAACATGTTAGCAATAGCACTTTTTACAGAACCAGCACAATACGAGTCCCCACCTTGGAAGGATGGAAGGCTGAGTCAACCTTGAGCCGGTGATGAGATTTGAACCACTGACCTACAGATCTACAGCCAGCTTCAGTGGCCTGCAGTACAGCACTCTACCTGCTGCGCCACCCCGGCTCATCATAAGGATCAGCGGCTCTTCCTTCATAAGGATCGGCCCATGGATTTCCATTGCTATGTTTTTCCCTGCCTTCTGTGCATCCACACATCAGGCACTGGACCCAGCTGTTCCTCCACTTCTTCATCAGTCACCTCCAGACTGAGGGCTGCTGATGCTCCATCTGAGAGCTGACAGACAGCCTAGGCCAGTGATGGTGAACTTATGACATGAATGCCACAGGTGGCACGCCGAGCCACATCTGCTGGCACATGAGCCGTTCCCTTAGCTCAGCTCCAATGTGCATGTGTGTGCTGGCCAGCTGATTTTGGCTCACACAGAGGCTCTGGGAGAGCATTTTTGGTTTCCAGAAAGCCTCTGGGGGGATTTTTACCCTCTCCCGGCTTTGAACCTGGAGAGGGCGAAACACGAGCCTACTGGGCCCTCTAGAAGTTGGGAAACAGGCCCTTTCTGGATTCCAGAGGGCCTCTAAAGTGCGTGGGAAGCGGTTCTGAGCCTCCCCAAGCACTGAATTATGGGTGTGGGCCCTCATGCATGCACAATAATGTGTGCACACCCTCTTTCATCACCCGAGAGAAAAAAGGTTCACCATCACTGACCAAGGCTCTGCCTCTGTCTCTCTCTGCCAACTCCATTCCTTCTTTGCCCTCAGAGCTCTCAGGTTGCCTTGATCTGACCCTGACTGATGCCCTCTACTCCTCTGATTTTGCTGTTGGAGTGGAGTGGTTGGTCTAGAACAGTTATAGCGAACCTATGGCACAGGTGCCAAAGGTGGTATATGGAACCATATCTGCTGGCAAGCGAGCCATTGCCCTAGCTTAATTGCAACATGCATGTGTGTGCTGGCCAGCTGATTTTTGGCTCACACAGAAGCTCTGAGAGGGCGTTTTTGGCTTCTAGGGAGCCTCCTGGGGGATGGGGAAGGCCATTTTTACCCTCCTCCGGCTTCAGGGAAGCCTTTGGAGCCTGAGGAAGGCAAAATATGAGCCTACTGGGCCCACCAGAAGTTGGGAAACAGGCTGTTTCTGGCCTCCAGAGGAGCTCTGGGGAGTGGGGAAAGCCGTTTTTGCTCTTCCCGGCATTGAATTATGGGTGTGGGCACTCGCACATGCACAATAACGCATGCCCACACTCTTTCAGCACCTGAGGGAAAAAACATTTTCTATCACTGGCCTAGAATATTACTATTATTATTATTATTATTATTATTATTAATTATATTTGTATGCTGCCCCTCTCCGAAGACTCGGGGTGGCATACAATATCCCCAAAGTCCCTTCCTATTCTCTTATTCTATTCAATTCAATTAAAGAAAACTCTTCCATGATTTCTTTTTTTAAAATAATTTTTATTGATTTAAAAATAATATATACATCTACACATTTACAAAACATAACAGAAAAAGAGAAAAAGATACGGAACAAAACAAAACATATAAAGACAAAATAATAATAATAATAATAATAATAATAATAATAATAGTTGATTAATTAATTAAATACAATAAGCAATATTAACAATGACAATAAACAAAAAACAAAATATATATCATTTGTATTCTCTTCCATGATTTCTAAAAACAAAATGTTTACACTATTATGATGCCACATCCATATATAGTCTCAGACATCTTGAGCTCCCTGTAATAAAATCCATTTTAAATGTTAACTTTCTGTTTAGAAAAAAACCCACAGAACCTCTGAGACTCCGGCTTGAGAAATGAAATTAGCATTGCAGTCTTCCACAAACTTTCCTAAAAGCTTTTTCTCTTACCCTTTTTCTATTTCTAGTTACATTAGTTGGGGCAGCAGGGAGAGAAAAAAGATCCTAACCCTCTAATCCATAGTTCAGCTTTGAGGGACTCCTGGAAAATAATATATAGAACAGAAAAAGACTTGAAGGAAAAAGCTGCTGGCAGGCACGACTGAGAGCAAGCGGAGTGGTGCAGTCTACACAGTGAGACAAGGAGGATTAATGACAAATTCTATTATTTCTCTCCTAGGGAAGAAGACAAGCAATTACCTTGCTGGTAATGTTACTGATGCCTTAGGAAGCTTCTGCTGTGTTGTCCATTATTGAACCAAGATTCTTTTCTTCTCAGGTCAATTTCAAATATATTAATTGGTGTGATGCTATTCATTCCATTTTCAGAAACAGACACACAATATAGCAAAATGACTCAGGAAATGCCCATGCATTATTGTTAGCTACAAGAATACTGGCCTGAAGTGTATCACAGACTTCCCATCCCAATGCCCAGGTTTTGTGCTGAGCATTGCTATATATGTTGGTCAGATCATTTTTTCTTGGCATCTTTGATTCTGTGGCAAGCAAGAAATTATTATTATTATTATTATTATTATTATTATTATTATTATTATTATTATTATGTCAGTACAACACAGCAAACGAGATCACTATGCTGGATTTCGTATTTCATCACCAGTCGGGCGCTTCCCAAGCACCTAGGACTGCGTGATGTAGCGGCGAATTATGTTTGCCGATCCCAGCAAAGCGGTCTTTTGCAATTGACAGATGGAGATTTTGTCAATTCTGATGGTTTTCAAATGTCCGCCGAGATCCTTTGGCACTGCACCCAGCGTGCCAAGTACCACTGGGACCACTTTCGCTGGCTTATGCCAGAGTCGTTGCAGCTCGATTTTTAGATCTTCGTATTTTACTAATTTCTCTAGCTGCTTCTCCTCAATTCTGCTGTCTCCTGGGATTGCGATGTCGATGATCCATACTTTCTTTTTCTCCACGATCACAATGTCTGGTGTGTTATGCTTCAGAATTCGGTCAGTCTGAAGTCTGAAGTCCCAGAGTAGTTTTGCTTGCTCATTTTCGACCACTTTTTCGGGTTTATGATCCCACCAAAAAGGAAATAGGGAAAGGGCAGAGGGGGGTAGGTTTGACTTCGCATTTTCATTCTCCATTTCCCCCACCCACCCACCCTATTTTTTCTTTTCTGTACATTATTATTATTATTATTATTATTATTATTATTATTATTATTATTATTATTATAGAAACATAGAAACATAGAAGCTTGACGGCAGAAAAAGACCTCATGGTCCATCCAGTCTGCCCTTATACTATTTTCTGTATTTTATCTTAGGATGGATATACAGTATGTTTATCCCAGGCATGTTTAAATTCAGTTACTGTGGATTTATCTACCACGTCGGCTGGAAGTTTGTTCCAATGATCTACTACTCTTTCAGTAAAATAATATTTCCTCATGTTGCTTTTGACCCTTTCCCCCAACTAACTTCAGATTGTGTCCCCTTGTTCTTGTGTTCACTTTCCTATTAAAAACACTTCCCTCCTGGACCTTATTTAACCCTTTAACATATTTAAATGTTTTAATCATGTCCCCCCTTTTCCTTCTGTCCTCCAGACTATACAGATTGAGTTCATTAAGTCTTTCCTGATACGTTTTATGCTTAAGACCTTCCACCATTCTTGTAGCCCGTTGTTGTTGTTGTTATTATTATTATTATTATTATTACTATTATTATTATTATTATTATTATTATTATTATTAATTAATTAATTAGATTTGTATGCCGCCCCTCTCTGAAGACTCGGAGCGGCTTACAACTACAAAACAATACAAATGCAATAGTTAAAAAGACAATTTAAATACCCTTTAATATAAAAAACAATCATACATCTCATACAAACTCATACAAACCATACATAAAGCGGAGAGGGCCCAGGGGTATCAATTTCCCCATGCCTGATGACATAGGCATGTTGTATTGTATATTACTATTGTATATTAATATTAATTATATATTAAGATGGACCTTTACAGTTCAAAAATTGCTGAATGGCATGAATTGACAGATAGATTTTTGATAGGCCTTAAGGGAACTACTCTGATAGTGACAGAGACTGCTTTGCTCTCTATAGCATTTGTTTGATTGTTTATGGCAATAAATCTATTGTAACCAGTAGGATTTAATTTTATTATTACATTTATATCACGTTTTTCTGTCCATTTAACACTTATGGCAATTTACATTTCTTGCAAACACATATAGTAATAATAAAAATAAAAAATAACATACAATTAAGGAGAAAATAGAATTAAGTATATATATCACAATTTCAATTAGAAATGAAAAGCCTGGTGAAACGGGCTTTTTCCATTTGACTACATATTCAGAGAACAGGAGTCAATTGTACCTTATTCATTACCATTGAACCAGCAGGTAACTCAACTTGGCTGGAAAGACTTCCTAGAGCATTTAAATATAATAAATATTACCTAAGGCAGGGATGGCAAACCTATGGCAAGCATGCCATAGGTGGCATGTGGAGCCATATCTGCCGGCACATGAGCCGTTGCCCTAGCTCATCTCCAACATGCATGTGTGTGTCATACAGATGATTTTCAACTCACACAGAAACTCTGGGAAGGTTTTTTCAGCTTCTGGAGGGCCTCTGGGGGACAGGGATGGCATTTTTGCCCTCCCTAGGCTTCTGGGGAGCCACTGGAGCCTAGGGAAGCTTAAAAACGGGGCTTCTGGGCCCACTAGAACCTGGGAAACTGGCCATTTCAGGCCTCCAGGAGGGCGGGAAAAGCTGTTTTCACCCTTCCCAGGCACTGAAGTACACACACAGGGTTTCGGCATCTGAGGGAAAAAAGGTTTGCCCTCACTGACCTAAGATATATGTTGTGGAGACAGAAGGACACTAGGTCGTCGCTGGCAAACCACAATGGCTGACATGACATTCTGTGAAAGGCACCAGATCAACAGATAGGCTGACTACGTGACATTCCACACATTTCCCTTTTCCCAAAAAGAGCAGACTTCCTCCTTGATTGTAATCAAACCTGGAGAGAAGAGATAATAATAATAATTATAATTAATAATAATTTATTAGATTTGTATGCTGCCCCTCTCCGAGAGGACTCGGAGTGGCTCACAACAACAATACATCATGTACAAATCTAATGTTAAAAAACAATTAAAAACCCTTATTATGAAAAGAAAAAGATAACAAAAATTGCACGTAGGCAATGAATCATAAAATATGAATTGATCACTCATTGTCCACGAGGTAACCACAAAGCCTCCATGCATTGATTAACCAATGGGATTTTGTAAAGTATTCCCAAACACCTAATGAGATGTAACTTGATGACAATGGTATGTAGACTCTTCATTTACAACATATGTTAATATTTATATTATTTCCTCTTCCAAAAATGGAACTTTTTATTGAGTCATGTTGGATCAGACCTGTGACACTAAGATGCAAGCCATAAAATGAAGATATTATAACAACAACAACAACAACAACAACAACAGTCTTATATCCTGCAACAATATTCGTAACATCATCAAACATCCAGGCTCACCTATCCCAGGTCCTTGGAAGGGATTCAATAGATAGAAAAAAATACCAAATCCAGTCTGAACAGCTAGCTGACTGTGCAACAAATCAATAATAAATACATACAAATAAAGCCTAAACTATTATTGGTATCCATTCTAAGCACGTATACTGCATATCTCAACTCACATAATTATCATAAAATATTCTGTCCAGATTATTTTCTAGCAGAGAAAATTTCCCATTCAGATATAAGACTTGTTAACTCTTATTTATTTATTTATTTATTTATTTGTTTGTTTGTTTGTTTGTTTATTTATTTATTTATTATTTAATTATATAGATTTCTGGCACAGTTGAAAGATGTTGGTTAACCCTCAGCTGTGGGTCCAGGAGGACACCCAGATTTCCTAACCTTTTTGAGGGGGTTAAAGTTTCTCCCCCCAAAACCACGGACAGACAGATGGTATAGTCCTTTGGAAGAAATGCCCAGAGCCATTCGGTCTTGTCTGGGTTGAGCTTGAGCCTGTTCACTCCCATTCAGATCCTTACAGCATCACATCGACTGCTTCACTGAATTGGTTATCAGCCAATAAATAACAAGGCTCAAGGCTAAACAGATATAAGAAAGGAAGAATGTGCAAATATCACTGTGAATGTGCAAATATCACTGAGTTGAATGTGACAAACTTCTATATAGCTCTATTTCAGACATTTTTAAAGTCTGTCAGGCATGCACTTCACATAGAAGGATATAAAAGCACATTTTATTTCTGCATTACTTACCTACCAATAACATCTGAAGAATAGGATTTTAATTTATGTACATTTTTGTGCCACTTCAAATTACCTGACAACAGCACTATTACCAAATGGATAAGTCCTTTTCTTATGATTTTGTTGAGATTTTATGAAAATGTGTAAAACCAAAGAACATTCATGTTGCTAGAGTAATAATAGTATAATTGAATCTGAATTATTGAAAATACTTCTGATTATTCTAGTATTTTAATATGGCCTGTTAGAATTTCTACATACATTTTTAAAAGAACCACAAGGAAATATGTGCTTAGCTACTGACTTGAAAAATGATTTGACAAAGACAGATTATGTGAATTTAGAGTATAATGTCACTACTGTGATCCCAGAGTTAAATTGTTAACAAGCAACAGGGTATTTGACTTGTATTTGCTTAATTTAACTAATATTGTTGATATTGGCTAAAATATTATTTCTTGAATGGTGCTATAAATTTGCTAGGGTAAAAAGAGATTAGAAGCTGATGGAATGCAAGTTTATCATTCAGTTTGTATGAGTCAGTTCTCTTGAATTAGTTACTGTTAACATATTCTATAATGGCTTTTCTGAAGCAGTATATGAAATAAAATTATGTAGAAATACCCAGAAATTAAAACGTTTTTACGATGCATGCATTCATGAGAACCGTTTAAACTAAGCTGTGGGGGAAGTAGAAATTATTAATCTAGTTAAAGGAGATCAACTAATAATTAGCGAGAAGGTTATAATTAATTATAGCATTTAATTACTACTATACAGAAATTAAGCAAGAGAGATAACAGTATAATTTGCAGAGTGGAAAGCACATAAATGTAAACACTGTAACATAAGTGGGGGGCACTTCCATTTAGAAAACCAGATTCCCATTGCAAGTAATAATATGTGGGTTACATGCAAGGAAATATAGAAAAAAGAAAGATTTTTGCATGGGCTTTTTCATTTGGATCTGAGCCAGATATTAAGAGAGAAAAAATCTAATTTTTAGTTCAGAGAAATCAAATAGTGTAACCTGAACAGAGAATATGTTTTGGGAAAGTTTTGACATGAATTACAATTCAGATCAGAGAGGAAAAAATAAACGTGGCAGATGTTACCTTTCGCGTCAAATGAAACAGTTCCTATGGCGGATCAGGCTGAGATCAAACAGCATAAAGAAATAAGGAGAGAAATGTCCACAGATATATAATATAATAAGTCATTCTTTGTGCAGAGAAGGTATCACAATGCATGAAGTGGAACAGATCAAAGCATGTATAGTTTTAATGACCCCAGCTCATTTTTAACATGCTACCAGAATCTGTTATTTTGTTATTAAGAGGATAAAGATAATAGCTTCAGGAGCTTTGCCTTCAAAAAAAAAAATGACTCATGCAGTTCAATAGTGTCAAGAGATTACACATTATCTTCTGTGTTCTCTGTGGGAAAGCCAACAGCCATTAATATAGGCTAACTCTTCCATATTGTATAATGTCCTGTCTTTCTTTTTTTGGTATGTTCAATTATTCACATTTTCCTCAATTTAATGTGCAGAACATAAACGTAATGTTATGTTTCTGATAATGCTAAAGCTTGAAGAAAATAGAGTGAACCTTACCTACTCTTTTTAAGAAAATGTCTATAAATTCATTGGCATTCAAGAAGAAACACCCCATTTACTAGAAGAAGTTATAAAAGTCCAGGTTAAATTCAAATTACCTCCCTAATTTTTTATCCCTTACATTTAAATTTCCTCAAACCCTCTGGAATCCCAATTTATTGGACTTCAAATTCTATAATCCATTACTAGAGAGCCAATTAGACATCAAATGTCCAAGCCATTGTCTGAGCAAATCATATGATAGACATTACCTGGACAATACTATTTAAGATAGAAATTATAAGAGAAATCTATAAATCAACTTCCTTCATTTTTAAAATCCATAAATTAACTTCCTTCATTTAAGAAGAAAAGTTAGCAAATTAACTCTTGTAGTGGGGAGGAGATAATAATGTATGACCATAATTTGCACTATAACTTAGTCATTGAGAAAAGCAATCGTTGAGCGAGACACCCAGATAATTGCTTTGCTCAATGCCTGGCACTCTCAATTGCAATTGTTAACTGATCTCTGCATCCTTAAATTGATGGTTTCCCAAGTAAGGAGCAGTGGATTTCTTGGGGGATGGAGAAACAATGGAAGCTCAAAAGCCTCTCTCCTGCAATTCAGGTAGGATTTTCAGGTCCTGATTCAAAGGCATTGATATGTGGTCTGTACTGGGCCTTCCTGTGCCTCTTTCACTTACTTGAGGCATCATAGCCAACAAACTGTGTTCTGTATGTATCACATGTTTTTGCTGAATTTTTAAAATTAAGGGAGACTACGATAGTGCTATTTCAGCCTTGTTCTGGCCTCATCAGCTAGCCATACCCTTACTGGGGTTTGAATATACAGTATATATATATTCATGAACATTACAATTGAAATTGAATGCAATTGCATCATGAAAGTGTCTAGTAGAAGTCTTGTGCAAACAGTGTAAAGACAACCATAAACTAGCATTTTACCTTCCAATACAAATCAGTTTGTAAATTATTGCCTTCACTTCTACTTCTACTGACATAAATAATATACAAACATTATGACCTTTGCTGTAGTTACATTTTATCTCCCTTAGCTATCTTTAGGAGTATGCAAAAAACACCATCCAATAAGATTCCCAATCTTACAGTATTATTAGATTATAAATCCCAATCAAGCCCATATTTCAAATAACGTTGTGTGTTCCTATCTAGTGATCTGGATAAAAAGTCTCAATGAAAATTTGGATTGTAGAATTCTTTACAGAAAGTGAATTTCTGTAGAAATATATTTCAAATGCATGCATAAAGGAATATCTAATTATGTATTTGACTAATCCAATTATTCTTCATGAAAGTATTACACACACACACTGCAGTAATTATCTATTTCAGTAAATATTGTGTTTCTGATATTTCAAGGGACATAATCAAGCACATCCTTTCATATTATAATGTTTGGCTATCTCAAGTACAGTACTTTAGGATAGGTTTGACAGTGATGGCAATAATGACCTTGAGAAAATGACAAAGGGTGGAGGAAGAACATTTCATGTCCTGGCACTCTAAAGGATGCTAAAATGCTACAGGGAAGATGAACCATTTGCCTATAATGAGTAAAACTGACTTTAAAACATTTCTCATAGAACATACCGATAGTTTTCTATTCTTTCAAAGTATTTGAAAGAACAAGTTGACAAAGGCAGGCTTGTCAATGACAAAGTTAATGAGGCTGAGTTTCTAAGGCCTCTTGTTGATTTATTATTGCATAAACTATGCAACTACTGATGCCTGTCATTTACGTGCTGTTTGGAGAAACAGTTCCTTCTGATTTTATGGTAGTACCATAAATCAAGTGAAAGCCAAAAGGACAACAAGGCAGATAACAATGGAATTTGAAAGATAATTTAAACAATTCTTGTAAAAACTAACAAATAGGACTTTAGCTTTTATTGACCCATCAGTCTTTAAAGGGGTAAACAATTCTTGAAAGTAAATTATATAGGGTTACCTAGCTTAGCTTAGCCATCTCTAAGCTAAACAGTCATCCTGAAGGACACAGGTAGGAAAATGTCACCAAGTATAACCTTTTAAAGTAAAGTTAGCATGAAAAAGGGGGAAAAATGCATGTTTATTGTAAACATCTTTTTTCTATTAGAACTGATTTTCTTGTCCATCTCACCCCAGTGACGTTAAACATAACCACAGACAGAAATGATTTTTTTTTAAATGAGTTTTTGAAGCTTTAAAAAAACAAATATACATATTCACATTTTTCATTCCTGTGCCATCGGCCTAAAATCAATTTTATATATTATATTATTCCACCGCATTATCATTTTATATAATATTTACATTTGCAGAAATGATTTAAACCATTTATTTTAATTATTTTAATGCTAGTTTTAAACTGCTTATTTAATACATACAAACTTTTAACTATGACAATAAAAGTACATCTGTTGCCCAGATCCACAAGTTTTATTTGAATTGCATTAACTATAAGAAGAATGAACAATTTCCATCTCTGCTTTTATAAGCTTGGTATTTCATTCTACTTTTGGCTACATCATATTCAGCAGTCTGGAGATATAGCCATGTAGTTACTCTCTTGTAACATTTTGAGACACTGAGTTTGAATTTTGGTCGCATTTCAAATGTAAATATCATTTTTAAAAATGTCAGCAACAAGTCAGCTGCCAATGTATCACTAAAAAGCAATAGCTGGCCATGACTACTTCTACTATAGAAGGAAAGGAAATTAATCCTGATCAATTGGGGACATGAATTTCGTAGCACATAAAAATTATGGATTCATTCCATGCCTGTAGACTCAGAAAGTCAAGTGCCTGTTGCTTTAGATAAGGACCTGCAATCCTTCATACGTTACTGAGAATTATATTCCAAATAGAATTTCAGAATGCTGCATCCCAACCTGATTGATCATGAACTTTCCTAGAGTAATAAGTCACTCAATCACTAGTGACTAATAAATCCTCAGGAACCTATGTGACCCCCCAATACAAATTCTAAACACCTATTTTGCTTAACATGCTATGTTCAAATATTGCCAATAGGCTTTTTACAAGCCTTCAGTAAATGTAATAGTCTTTGCCTGCCCTGATACCAAAGCAATTGCCTGCCAAGCACAATCTTCAAGAAGCTTAAAAGATCTCTCCCACCACATGCCAGAAGGTCCATTCTCCAGTCAGGGATTAATACTGACTATAATAGAAACATAGAAGACTGACAGCAGAAAAAGACCTCATGATCCATCTAGTCTGCCCTTATACTATTTTCTGTATTTTATCTTAGGATGGAGATATGTTTATCCCAGGCATGTTTAAATTCAGTTACTGGGGATTTATCGACCACGTCTGCTGGAAGTTTGTTCCAAGCATCTACTACTCTTTCAGTAAAATAATATTTTCTCATGTTGCTTTTGATCTTTCCCCCAACTAACTTCAGATTGTGTCCACTTGTTCTTGTGTTCACTTTCCTATTAAAAACACTTCCCTCCTGGACCTTATTTAACCCGTTAACATATTTAAATATTTCGATCATGTCCCCCCTTTTCCTTCTGTCCTCCAGACTATACAGATTGAGTTCATTAAGTCTTTCCTGATACATTTTATGCTTAAAACCTTCCACCAATTTTGTAGCCCGTCTTTGGACCCATTCAATTTTGTCAATCTCTTTTTGTAGGTGAGGTCTCCAGAACTGAACACAGTATTCCAAATGTGGTCTCACCAGTGCTCTCTATAGCAGGATCATAATCTCCCTCTTCCTGCTTGTTATACCTCTAGCTATGCAGCCAAGCATCCTACTTGCTTTCCCTACCGCCTGACTGCACTGTTCACCCATTTAATGGGCTTCCTGTCTTTGTACTTGCATTTAGAAGCCTTTTCCGTAAGTCTGCCTTTTGACATACAAAAGAGAAAAGGAACATACAGATTTTCCATGTCACAGCCCACAGCCTTTCTGCTCAGAGCCAAAGTAACTGTCAATATCTTGCATTCAGCTGGCTGGCAGATATGAACATTTCAATTTTAATAGGCCTCTAAAGGAGCTACATCTGGTCTCTTCAACCCCAAAGACAGTGAAAGACAAATTGCCTCTTCCTTAAAGGCCTAGCAAGCAAACTGCAGTCGTGGGTAAAAAGTAAGTTTTCTTGATTTTCAAAATTTATTTATTTTATTTCATTTTGTCCAATACACAATGGTGGTTTTAGTGGGTATATATCTATACAGTGATCCCCCGGTTATTGCGTCCCCGACCATTGCGAACAGGGTAATTTGCGATTTTTGAACCCGGAAGTCAAAACACCATCTGCGCATGCATGCCCTTTTTTCTATGGGCACGCATGCGTAGATGGTGCCCGGCAGATCAGCTGCTGGGCGGCTTCCCTGGGTCTTCCCCCTCTTGCTAGCGGGAGGGCGAAGCCCCCCCCAGCACCCGCTCGCCCGCCCTTCGCCCGGGAAGTTCGCCGGGAGTCAGCGGAGAACGGCGCAACTGTTTTAAAACGATCGGAGCTTTCCAATGAGTCCCGAAGACAAACGTCAAACTTCCGCGTTTGTCTTCGGGACTCATTTGAAAGCCGCGCGGGTGTTTTAAAACGTCCCCGCCGACATGGGGGGCTCGCTAGCACCTCCCCGAACCCCCAACCCGGGTTGGGGGTTCGGGGGGGTGCTAGCGAGCCCCCCATGTCGGCGGCGACGTTTTAAAACAGCCGCGCCGCCCCCAATCTTCGGCTCCTCGCTAGCACTGCGGAAGTTAAAAACACCATCTGCACATGCGCAGATGGTGTTTTTACTTCCGCAGCGCTACTTCGCGAAAACCCGCTCGTTGCGGGGGGTCCTGGAACAGAACCCTCGCAACGAGCGGGGGATCACTGTATACACATAGTAAAATACATGCTGAAGGTTATAGAGGAGATACTCATAGTAAAATATATCTAAGAAATAATAGAAAAGAAGGTATAGTAATAGAACATATCAATGAAAGAATAGAAGAAGAGATATAGGAATAGAAGAAAGGTATAGGAGATATAGGAGAGCAATAGGACAGGGGACGGAAGGCACTTGTGCTCGCCCCTGAAATACTGAACAGAGATATTGTTCTGCCGGGCTCTCTGGTAGGAGCCTCCCGAAAATTCAAGGGTACAAATTTCAGACACACACACTTTTGAAAATTCAAAACAATGTTCTTTGTCCCAAAATTCAAAATAAACTAAGCACTCTTTTTGTATTGCAAAGAGCACTGGTCCCCAAACAACCAGGTAATCTGTACAATTAACCTTAAGCAGTCATTAAGTACTTAGCTAGCAGCTGTGAAGAAACTTCACACCCCTTCTTCTTCCAATGAAGTGACACACACACACACGTTGCTCTGCTTTGTTTTTGAAGGTGTGAAAAATCAACAAAGTCCAGAAACCAGCAACACAGGATTCCTGACAAACTGCGATCAGATACTCTTCCACAACAGCCAAACCCACATGCTGCTATTTATAGCAGCAGCCCTAATTACTGGAGCCCCACCCAAACACAGGTGGCCGCTCTTATATCCTGTAATATGTCTTTACTTGGTCTCTTCTATGCATAATTCTGTGCTTGCGTGGGTCCAAAATGTCTTCATCTGAATCAATGGAAGATAAGGGAGATTGACTGCCTGGGCTGTGTGCCAAGCCCCCCTCTACCGAGTCACTCCCACCTTCTTCTTCGTCCGAGGAAACTAAACTCTGAACTGACTCTGTCGCCAATAACACAGGCCTGCAACATGATGAAGTTTCCCCTGCATCCACCTTCACATTCCCTGGGGCAGGAGCTGGGCCAGAGCCAACCACAACAGATATTAATACTATAATGTCCAGGGTGGAAATGATCATGTGTAAAAGAAAGAACAAGGCAATACTAATAAATCTTAGTACCTAATTTTCTTTGTCTCCACCCTCTTCTTTCCACTATCTTTCAACCATTACAATGATGACAAAACAGTTCAAAATTGGAATGCTTAAGTTTTATTTTCAATTACCTGACCCTCCCTTTTGGGTCATATCTTTTTCAGGTTCTTATGAGGTGCAGTTACCTTATAAGCAGTGATGGGCTCCTATGCGTATAGTCAGGTACGCAGTACCGGTAGAAAAAATTTGGTCAGGTACACAGAACTGGTAGAAAATTTTTGATTTTTTTTCTTTTTTTCCCCTTCTGGGCTCTGGGTATGTTTTTCCTATCGCAGTAAATGAGGTTGAGTGTGTATAATTTTAGAAGAGCTGTGTGTGCATGCGCATGTAGGTACATATACATACGGTTTATATAGTAGATAATGTATATTTTTGTGTGCCTGTGTGTAATATGTATGTACACATATGGCATATATACATAGAATTAAATAGTATATTTTGGATGTTCAGTAATAGTAAATAGATAGGGAAATTGTATCTCTCTGAGGTGAGGAGAAGCCAGGCACTCTAACCCTAACCCTTGATGTGAGTGACATCAAGTTGACCACCTTTATGCCAGTCACATGACCTTTAAGCCATCCCCCCCAGTCACATGATCATCAAGCCACTCCACCTGGTCACATGGCCAGCAAGCCACAACCACAAAATAAGCCATGCCCACAGTGTGATAGTAAAAATTATTGTAGCCCTTCACTGATTATAAGTGCTGTGGGTTTCAATGTTAAGATGAAAAAGCCTTTAAAATATTTGGAAAGAAATGGTTTGTATCTTATGTGAACACAGTACTATTCGACTGTTAAAGGAACAAATCCTTTTTCAGGTTTCTACTGGGACCTGAAAGAAATTGCACTAATTTAAGAGTCATATTAATGTTAATCCTTAAAAATGATTCCCACCCTTCCCCAGGGGTATGAAGAAGCCTGAAAAAAAGACTTAAAAAATAAATCTGTTTATGTCTGGTCCAAACCACTTTGTCTGAATTGTTCCCAGAATGTGAAAGCTAAATATATTCTATTAAATATGCCTACTAAAGGCTAATTTACATTCATGTTTTGAAAATGTGCACTGGTTACTGGCATATATAGGTGGGTATCTTTTCTAACTATAGAACACAGGAAAGAAGGCCCTGGTGTCCTATGGTCCATAGAGTCACAAAGACTTGGACACAACTTAGTGATTGAACAAACAATAATTTTAAAATGAGAGTAGCACAGCAGTAGCTATAGCTATTTAAATCATTAATTGCTTGTTAAATTCAGTTCAGAATCTGTTACTTTATATTATTTTCGAAAGTTATTTCTTTTTCAAAAAGTTAGCTGATTCAATCTTTGATTCAATCTCAAAAAGTAGATCTGTTTATCATCCCAAAATATCAAATAATCTGGTGGCATCCTATAGAATAATAAAAGCCTGCTTCTCAATAAATGTGCTTCTATGTAGCTAGTCCTTGACTTACAACCACATTTATGTTGTTAAATGAAACATTTATTAAATGAATTTTGTCCCATTTTATTACCTTTTATACCACAATTGTTTCACAATTGTGAAATGAATCACTGTAGTTGATACCTGCAGTACCCAGTTGTTAAGTGAATATGCCTTTCCCATTGTCTTTGTTTGTGAGAAGGTCAGGTGATCACATGACCATGGCACACTGCAACCACCATAATTATGAACCATAATTATGCACACAGCAACCACCATAATTATGAATTTTGATGATGTGATGATGATCGTAACTGTGAAAAACAGTCACAAGTCACATTTTTCAGTGGTGTTGTAACTTTCAATGGTCACTAAATGAACTGTTGTAAGGACTACATGTATTTTCACAATGAATGAATAAAGCAATACAGAGATTGTGCAGTGTTTTTTTATCTCATTAAGTCTTGTTTGTAGCTATGTTTTATTGAAAAAAGGAAAAATCTTGGGAATGTCTTTCTCATAGATTTCCTCTATTCTAAAACATTCTAAAAGATCAAAGGTCCCATACATATCCTGTCTTTTTTTCATTAAGTATTTTTAGCTATTCTATGTTTGTTTAACTTCCACCATGTATCATAAAGGTTTATGCTGCCAAGATGGATACTTGTGCAACTAAAAACAGTGGTTAAAACATTTGCCTTAATATGGATTACAACTCTGTTACAACCAAGACTTTGAGATGTGTGTCTCAAATTGGCACATTACTCTTGATAGTGTAGTAAGTAAGATGATAAAAATCACAGAGCTTGCTAAGCGAATTTAGATCCTGTCTATCTCCAACTTATCCCAACAGATTCTTCCATTAAGGATAAAATGCGGAGATATTCTCTCTCTCTGCCCCATATTTTAACTTACAAAGAGGATTTGAAGACAATGGATAACAATATTGCAATATTTTACAATAACTAATAAGCATCTCTTTCTTTCAGTCATTGTTCCCAGCTGCCTTCTTTAGTTCAATGAGAACAGTTTCTTAGATTAAGGACTCCTTTATAAGGACCTATCAAACTGTGGGTCATAAATCTATCCCACAGTTGAATGTGTTATCTTATACAATTACATTTACTGGTGAAGGTACGTCTTGCCATCTGTCCCCCAGGATCGCTTAACCGATCAACTTATTTTATCTTTTTTTTTCTAGAAGGTAGATGCCTTTTCAACAAAGGACTATGGTCTACCAATTATTTTTATTTTTCGATGTATGCCTACAATATATACATGTGGCATTCAAAAAACAAATATTATTAAAAGCTAAAGATTGGGCACTATAAAAGTTGTACATTGTTCCCTCGATTTTCGTGGGGGATGCTTTCCAAGATTGCCCGCGAAAGTCGAATTTCCGCGAAGTAGAGATGTGGAAGTAAATACACTATTTTTGGCTATGAACAGTATCACAAGTCTTCCCTTAACACTTTAAACCCCTAAATTGCAATTTTCCATCCACTTAGCAACCATTTAGATTATTACTCATCATGTTTATTTATTAAAGTTAATTTTAAAAAAATTATTAAAGGCAGACGAAAGTTTGGTGATGGCATATGACGTAATCGGGCTGGAAAAACTGTGGTATAGGGGAAAAAAACCGTGAAGTATTTTTTAATTAATATTTTTGAAAACCCGTGGTATAGACATTTCGCAAAGTTTGAACCCGTGAAAATCGAGGGAACACTGTACAGTGGTACCTCTACTTACGAATGCCTCTGCTAACAAACTTTTCGAGATATTAACCCTGTGTTTTAAGATTTTTTTGCTTCTACTTCCGAACCATTTTCACCTTAAGAACCTGAGCCCGGGTATGTGCGCTCTCTTACTGCGTGTGCGCTCTCTTACTGTCGCAGGGATTCCCTTTCCTTGTAACTGCTGCGCCACAGGGATTCCCCACCTCCAGACTGCCAACGCTGACTGTTGCTGGCCAAAGTGCTTGGGATTTCCCATTTATTTGCGGCAGCAGCCCAGAGGCGGGGAATCCCGGCTGTAGCAAGGACCAGCGCTTCAGCCTCAGACAAGGCTCCCTGGCTTTAACTCCATGCCTGGCACCTACTTCCTCCAGGGGAGTTCCTTCAAGGTGCCAAAAGCAGCAGGCTTTAATTCCTCCTACCTTCCATCCCCGTGGACCCGTCCCGACATCTCCCTGACAACCGCCAAGGAAGAAGGGCCTTTCTCCTTCCATCCTTACCCGTAGGGACATCGTTGCCTCTTTTCCTTGCAAGGCGATTTCAGGACTGGAAAGATGAGTGAACGATTTCCTCAGGAGTTAGGACATCGAGCCTTATTTATTTATTTATTTATTTATTAGATTTGTATGCCGCCCCTCTCCGTAGACTCGGGCGAGCCTTGCTTGCCGCCAGGGGAATCTCGCGGCGACAGGCAAAAAAACCACCAAGGCAGAAGGAATTTTGGATTGTGGTCTGCTCTGATTTATAATAATTTAGTCTGGGGAAGTCTTAGGGATAAGGTATAGGAATGGAAGGTGGGGCAGAAGCTGCAATTCTAAATCATGGTTCATAAATCAGACTAAATAAGAATCCAACTGTGTTATACTTTCTTTGAATTATTCCTTTAAACTCTATATGAATAAAATCTTACAAAATATTATGTAATTCTCGATAATCACGGACTTGCAAAGGATCTGATACTGTCATATATTTCGGAACTGCAACTTTAGAATACATATCAGAATGGAAATTGAAATCCCAGATTGTTTGAAGGTTCCAAATGAAAGAAGACAAAGTTATTAAATCATAAATAAACCAGCCTAATTCTTTCTATACAATGACTAATCTTTATGTGGATACTGATTTAATAATGGAATAGGATTTAGTTCAAATGAACTGGGACTTAAATAAGAACAAATGTGAGCTCTGGGCAACAATCTTTTATGTGTTAATTTACCTAACACTTACAGTTTACTTAATTAGGACTATATACAGTAATACCTTGTCTTACGAACTTAATTGGTTCCAGGACAAGGTTCGTAAGGTGAAAAGTTTGTAAGATGAAACGTTTCCCATAGGAATCAATGGAAAAGCCAATAATGCGTGCAAGCCGATTAGGAGAATCTAAAATATTAAGGCTTAAAAAAAAAAAGCGGTGGCCAGACAAAGCTGAGGGGAACGGAGTGGGGGGAGGGAGTCCCAACGAAGCAAGGTGAAAAGAGCCTCTCTTGAGCTCCATGAGTCCCTGCATTCCGTTTTTGTCCCCCCCCACTCTGCTCATCTCCCCCACACCTTTCTCTTCCCTTGAGCTCCATGAGTCTTTTCTTCCCGTTTTTGTCCACCCCACTCTCCTCATCTCCCCCACACCTTTGTCCTCTCTTGAGCTCCATGAGCCTTTCCCTCCTGTTTTTGTCCACCCCACTCTCCTCATCTCCCCCACACCTTTCTCCTCCCTTGAGCTCCATGAGTCTTTTCTTCCCGTTTTTGTCCACCCCACTCTCCTCATCTCCCCCACACCTTTCTCCTCTCTTGAGCTCCATGAGTCTTTTCTTCCTGTTTTTGTCCCCCCTACTCTGCCCAGCAGAGCACCCATTTTTGCGATCCTGGGATTCTCCTCCTGGGATTTCCCTACAGCATTGCAAAAACGAAGTCAGGAGGTGGGTTTCCCATGGAGGGGAGCCTCAGGGGATCCCAGGATCTCAAAAACCTGTGCTTGGCTTGCAAGGAAAGGCGGGAGGCGGGGCATCTCAGTGGCGGCGGCAGGTTCGTGAGGTGAAAAAAGTTTGCAAGAAGAGGCAAAAAAAATTCCAAACCCTGGGTTTGTATCTCAAAGAGTTCGTATGATGAGGGGTTCGTATCACGAGGTACCACTGTACTTGTATGTATGTACCTTTACTTTACATATGTATATATACATACCTCCATGTGTTAAGCTTATTTTTACCTTGTTCAATTAAAAAAAGAGTCTTGGCAGTTTACATGGATATAAAAAGAAACAATTTAAAACTCCACAGTAATGTATAAAATTCAAGAGGAACTTTAATAATCAAGCAATTCTCCAAAAGGAACACAAAAAAGAAAACAATTTAAAAAGTTGGCATATTAAAAATCTCAGGGGAAAGCTTTCCTAAACGAATCCATATTCAACAATGTTCGAAATATTACCAAAGACAAGGGTAGCTTGACCTCCACTGAGAAGTTATTCCCCAGCAACAAAGCAATGACTTTTCACTTCAGCTTCACAAATCTTCTTAAATGTGGTAATTTGTCTATAGTTCAATGCAGTTGAGTCATTACTGGCTAGAATAGAAGGTTCTGCAGCTTCTAAAGAAACTCTTTGTCATTATTTATGTATTCCATGACTATGTTTATGAATTGCAGAATTTAGTCCTAGGTAAAACTAAGCTATGTTTCTTTCATTACCTAACCTGTCCCATGCTTCGTTGTCTCAGTAGACATATCCAATTACTACTTTTATTAAGCAATTTTAGTTATGTAGTTCCTAACTGCTTTGAAGTTAAGCTTTCTTTTTAATTATTTTCATAAAAAGACATTCCCATGGAGAGTTAGGAGTGTTTTAATATTGTTCTGCTTTTAACTATAGTTAGCAGTATATAACCTTTGAACTTTTTCAAATACTCTTTTTGGTCTGCCTGAAGCCTCATGTCTGATGTTCCTCAAAGATTTGAGGGGTTCCCAGTAGCAGCACTTGGATATTTGACCTGAGTTGGCCTGAAGATTTTGACTCTGATTTATGATAATAGTTTTTCCTTTAGAGCTCACTAGCTTTCACAAACCTGTCTATATAAGATAACTTGACTAAAACACAGTAATTGCTTTACACTTATAATTGTCCAGAATCAAAACACTTTTGTTAAAAAGGAGCTGCCATACTACAATACTCTGCAAAAGGACATGTCAACCACTTTTCATTTAAATTCAACAAATATATGTAGATTTATGCATAGCACAAAGACACCATGTGCGATATTAATGTGGAAATGATAAATCCAAGTTCTGCAAATATTATTTGTATGGCCATAGTCTGGTTATATTTTCAGAAGAAAATGAGTTATAGAAAGTAGAAACAGCAATTATAATCTCACTTTCCTCGCCTATCCAGCCTGGTATCTATTCAATGAAGAAAGCCATATTCATTTTGTGGTCGGGCGGTAGGAAAAGCAAGTAGGATGCTTGGTTGCATAGCTGGAGGTATAACAAGCAGGAAGAGGGAGATTGTGATCCCCTTATATAGAGTGCTGGTGAGACCACATTTGGAGTACTGTGTTCAGTTCTGGAGACCTCACCTACAAAAAGATATTGACAAAATTGAACGGGTCCAAAGACGGGCTACAAGAATGGTGGAAGGTCTTAAGCATAAAACGTATCAGGAAAGACTTAATGAACTCAATCTGTATAGTCTTGGAGGACAGAAGGAAAAGGGGGGACATGATCGAAACATTTAAATATGTCAAAGGGTTAAATAAGGTTCAGGAGGGAAGTGTTTTTAATAGGAAAGTGAACACAAGAACAAGGGGACACAATCAGAAGTTAGTTGGGGGAAAGATCAAAAGTAACATGAGAAAATATTATTTTAATGAAAGAGTAGTAGATCCTTGGAACAAACTTCCAGCAGACGTGGTTAGTAAATCCACAGTAACTGAATTTAAACATGCCTGGGATAAACATATATCCATTGTAAGATAAAATACAGGAAATAGTATAAGGGCAGACTAGATGGACCATGAGGTCTTTTTCTGCCGTCAGTCTTCTATGTTTCTATGTTTCTATTTTAAGTGTTTTAAACTTTCTTTCCCAACAACTGTTGATTGGTGCAACAGAGCCTTAGCATTGTGGACAACAATAAAAGCAATAGGAAGTAAGCTTGGCTTTCATAGATTCTCAAAGAGTTTCACTTACATAATTTTTATAATACTTAAACCAAATCCGCAATGTAATTTACATTGCAGATATGATTTAAATATTATTAAGATCATATACATCTAATTCATAAACAATGGTGAAAATATGGCATCTTTGCAAAGTGCAAGACGTTCCCAGAGTATCATATATCTACTCAGACAAAAGTGCATAGCTTAGTAGGGGGTGGAGAGGGAAAGTATCTGCAGAGACTTGACTCTTCCAAACATTACATTATACTTTCAGGCTGTTCTGTGAGTTTCTTTACTGGCTTGATGGAATTGTCTGATATTGTTGGCTGCTGGCGGGATGAAAAGAACGCCTAGAAATTTCCTTATTTTTTTTTTCTCTTGTAAATAGAAACAAGCAAATGGCAAAATTCCCTTATAGCCTGGAAACAGGGAAACACATATTAACTTAAAAGTTAGATTGCTTAGGTTCAGATGAGGCTAAACTTGGGGGATGAAATAATTGGCTAAGAAAGAAAAATCTGATTCACTATCATTTTGCAGCTTGGGTGGCAGATGAAGCTGTAGCTGGATTCATAAAATGCTAATCTATATTATACTTTGTTTTTGGCTACATGTGATATAGTAAATAACAGCCGATGCAGTTTGAGAATTTACATAATGAATGCTTGAATGAATGAAATATTCAGACATAAAGGAACCGGCAAGTGTCATTTATTCAGCAAATAATTTTTAAAGCACAGCTTAGTTTAACATCCATTCTTTGCAGGGCTGTGAGGAAAGAGGTGCAGAGTGATGTTCTATGTGCCATGAGATCATTGTAACTTGTACCAGATGCCTATGCTTGTCAGCGTTAATAAACTCAAGGCAATGTTTGTATATTATTGTTGCTGTGGATAGTCTATCATAACAAAATCCTTCTGGCCAAAATATCCCTGGGAACAATCACATAATACTCAGAAAGTCAGGTGCCACCAATGGATGTTTCAAAAATATCACAAAGAAAAAAAAATTATTATTCTTTACTCAATTTTTCGTGATTGTTTGTTGAAAATTGCCAGCATGAATAACTGATTTTAATAAAAGGCTAATGAAATGCATGAGCATGAAAAATTCTAATTTAAATACTGAATATACATATATTGGTCTTTAATCAAATAAAGATTTACAAAGTCGCAGGCATGATTATACATTTTTGAGACAATTTCATAGACAAAATACAGTTTTTCTTTTTAAAGGTATCTATCATGCCATGAAGATATTTTAGAAATTAAGCCTTATTATTATAGTTCATTAGCAAAGTCAACCAGATATTCAAACGGATTTGGCATTTTTATCCAACTATCAAGTCATTCCCAAAGACATGGAATAGGCAGGTATTGATGTTTGATGGTGTTAAAGATATCATTACATGATATAAGCTGTTCCAAGTAAAGCTATCTTTTACAATTGACTCATGGAAATTTTTTCACCACCAAGCATGTTCAAGGGATATTTCACTTCTTATTGTACCCAAAGTACATTTTAATATATTATTATTATTATTATTATTATTATTATTATTATTATTATTATTAATTAGATTTGTATGCCGCCCCTCTCCAGAGACTCGGAGCGGCTCACAACAATGCAACAGTACAAATCCAATAGTAAAAGCAGTTTAAAACCCTTAATATAAAAAGCAATCATACATCTCATACAAACCACACATAAAACAATATATATATTTACTACCTTTGCTTTCTTTTGCCACTGTCATTCTATCTATCTATCTATCTATCTATCTATCTATCTATCTATCTATCTATCTATCTATCTATCTATCTATCTATCTATCTATCTATCTATCAGATTTGTATGCCGCCCCTCTCCATAGACTCGGGGCGGCTCACAACAACAATACAACAATTCATGACAAATCTAATAATTTAAAAACATTAAAAAAAACATTATTAAAGCAGACATACACACAAACATACCATACATAAATTGTATAGGCCCGGGGGAGATGTCTCAATTCCCTCATGCCTGACGGCAGAGGTGGGTTTTAAGGAGTTTACGAAAGGCAAGGAGGGTGGGGGCAGTTCTAATCTCCAGAGGGAGCTGGTTCCAGAGACTCGGGGCCACCACAGAGAAGGCTCTTCCCCTGGGACCCGCCAAACAACATTGTTTAGTCGACGGGACCCAGAGAAGGCCAACTCTGTGGGACCTAATCGGTTGCTTGGATTCGTGCGGCAGAAGGCTGTCCCGGAGATATTCTGGTCCGATGCCATGAAGGGCTTTATAGGTCATAACCAACACTTGGAATTGTGACCGGAAATTGATCGGCAACCAATGCAGACTGCGGAGTGTTGGTGTAACAAGTCTACGGAGAGGGGCGGCATACAAATCCAATAAAATCAATCAAAATCAAACATTTAGTTTTGTAGATATGTATTTTTTAATCTTGTGCAATTCTTTCTTTTTTATTCTGCTGTCTCGAGGTACTCTACCCAGGCTGTTTTGTCTTTCTTATCAGCAGTTAAGTCTGGGTTGTTATGTGGCAGAGAGCTGTCTGTTTGAACTTTAAAGTACCAGAGCACTTTAGTTTCTTCATTTTCCATAACTCCCTCTATTTTATGGTCCTACCAGTTCCTACTTGCAGGAAAATAGTATTTTTTGCAGATCTTACAATGCCATTGTTGCTATTTTATCATGCGGTTGTTTGTGATGATGATGATGATGATGATGATGATCATTATGCTTGGTCATAGTCATCCAAATGTTTAGATTGACATTTTTTATATATCAATTCCTTTCCAAGGATCTGGAATAGCCATATTCTGTGATTTGATTATATAAAAGGTATGCTGATTATGATGTTCATCCGTGATGTTCAAAGAGGATCTTGATATCTAACAGGTTGTGGGTTTCCCACGATGTGTCCACAGGTGGCTGGTAAGGCCTATACAGGAATGAAACGTTTTGCCAAATGTTGAGCACACAATGGTGTGGGCATCATTGTTGCAGCTCTGGCTTTGCAGAGTGATCACTTTTCGGTTCTCAGATGTCTAACAGCCTTGGTGGATCAGTATGCACCATGTTGATCGATCTTGTGCCAAGTGTTTCCTGGAAGTGGTGTTGATATCAAAGCATTTCAGTAACACTGTAAATTACTGAACCTAAGATTACTTCCCGGGTAACTTTTTAAAAATAAATGTTTAAAATAAACAGATATATAACCAAATGTTATGCAAGCAGTGCACAAAGTGCTCCTTTAAAAAAAATGAAATATAAAGTAATTAGGAAGAGAAGTACAGTGGTACCTCGGTTCTCGAACGCTTTGGTTCTCGTACATTTCGGATACCGAACAAAATGTTCGGCAAAAATTTGCTTCGGTATTTGAACAAAAATTCGGATACCAAACAGCCACAGAAAATTTTGTTTATTATCCGAAATGCTACAAGATCTGAGGGGATGGGGTGAGACGGAATGGGAGTTGGAATCTGACACACCCATCCTGGCTGCCTACTTAACAGCTTCCCAGTCTCTAGTCTAAGCGCTCCAAGCTCTAGGAAGGGTGGAAGCGGCTGCAATACCGGCAGCTTCGGGGGGCTCCTTTCCTCAGTGGTTCATCTTGTTACCTGTAGGCAGCTGCACCAACTTTCTCCTTCACGGCGGTGGCTTTCCATCGAGCAGCAGCAGCGCTGGGAATGTCACGTGATGAAGGGAAGTGGCTGGAGCCATCTCAGCAGTTGCCGCTTCTCCAGCAGCTTCCCTTCCTCATGTGGCATTCCCGGTGCTGCTGCTGCTTGATGGAAAGCCGCCGTGAAGGAGAAAGTTGGTGCAGCTGCCTACAGGTAACAAGATGAACCACTAAAGAAAGGAGCCCCCCCGAAACTGCCGGTATTGCAGCCGCCCCCACCCTTCCTACAGCTTGGACTGCTTAAACTATAGAGCTCCTCAGATCATTATCCCATAGGAAATAAAGGAAATAGGGGCTGGGAACCAATTAAATCCATTTCCTTTATTTTCTATGGGATAAATTAATTTGGTACTCGACCAAATCGGTTCTCGACCACACTTCTGGAATGAATTGTGGTCAAGAACCGAGGTACCACTGTATATCCATACCATTGGTCTTGCATATTATTCCACATTATCCTCATTTATAAATCTTACCCAGTGACTTGTGACTTTCTGGAACTGATGCATAATAAAAACAGCAATAATTGAAATGAGTAGAAGTTGTCTCATGTTTCCCATATTATTATATATTAAAGAAATCTAGGTCAGTTTACATCTTGGTTTAGAACAAGATGGATTCAGACACAGTTCTAAAGGCTTAAGTAATACCGATTCCACTGAAAACTGATGTGCCAAACATTTCTCTTTCCAACTATCCACCCTTTTATTTGGCTGCTGTGAATGTAAGCTTTGGGACTTTAGTAAGGAGGAGGCAGAACACTTTTTCCCACAATGTGTTCCAAAATGTTATTGTCCAGAATCTTGTTCAGGGATCAAAATGAGGATCTTGCTATTGAGATAGCAATACTATCAATAGTTTCAGATATAGGACCATTGCCTTGAACATTTATTTGGATCACTGTTGTGCTGGGAATTATATATAAAGACATTTGAAAGAATACATTATTTAGTTCTAAAGTATTTTATGTCCTCTGAGATAGTTCAGGAATGTGAGATCATGATTTCACTGAGTGAAATAAAACACAAACAAGCAAAAATCTAAACCCACAGTCTTATTAGCTTGCCAAATGGATTCTTATTGATCTGAGATTTTACCTTGACAGAAGACAAGCTTTTTATCCATCCCTTCTATCCTTTGCGCAGCTCAATTTTACATTTTCTAAAATATATATCCCTTTTCTAAACTGAAACAGAGTAGCAATGAGAAATATTTTAAAATGTCTTTGTTTAACTCACCAGTCTATCTTTCCATTTTTATCCTTTATTCTATTAATATATCTCTGATTCGGGATCTAAAGTACTGTAAAGTACAATTCCGAAAAATAGGGTCCCTTTTCTTCCTTTGAAGAAGTTGTGTCTTTTTAAAAAAATTATTTTTATTAATTTTTAACAAGTTTAATATAAACACAACATAAAACAGTGCATAGTGAAATGTGCCCACCACCCAGACACACACACATACCCCACCACCAAATCGGGGGTGTTTCTTATATAATCCACTTGACCCAAGAGCAATATATCTATTTACATATTATAGGGTGATTCCAATTTATTTCTTGGAGTTTGGTCTCGGATTCTGCTCATTATATATCGTCTTACCTTGTCCCACTGTTCCATCAGTTGTCCCAATTCAGTTTCATTATCCAAAGTTATCCTTTTATCCATAATTTCAAATTGAATATGGTCCACCATGTACCTATACCAATTTTGCATTGTCCATTTTGTCGCATCCTTCCAACCCAAAACTATTACTGCCTGAGCGCTTTCTATTGCTGCTTGTTTTATTTCTCTAGAAGAAGTTGTGTCTAGTATCTCCTTTTCTTCATTCCAGAAATATATTCTTCAATTCAATGACACTCTAATTAATGCAACGCTGACCCTCATGTACTCTTGAAATGAATTCTGAGTCCGAAGCATAAAAATATTGCAAAGCTGATTAGAAGCCTAAACCCCTAGCCCATCTAGGCTTCATGCTCTGAGGAATCCAAAGCATGATACCATTTTATTTTATTCATTCATTTGTCCAATACACAAATACATAGGAAGAAAATAGACATGTGATAATATAAAAGAGGGTGAAAGTGAACTTAGAGGAGAAGATATATGAAAGGAAGAGAATATATAAGATAGGTGAAAGAAAGGAAAGACAATTGGACAGAGGACGAAAGGCAAGATCAGAAGCCTATACTGTATACCGTAATCTCTTGAAAAGAATAACAATGGCCAAGGTGAAATGGTGACAGCTTTTCTATATTGCTGGACAGATTTATTTGCTTTATTGCATTCCTGACTATGACTTCAAGCTGCAAATTCTTGCTTGAACATAGTTGTTATTTTTATGTTGTTTGGAAACCCCTTACCAATATTTTAAAGACCAACTTGTGATTGTCTCCACTTCTGCTGGCAATAAAATTTAGAAAAAATGTTGTGATGAGACTGTCAGTTCTACCTGCAGCCATCTGGAATAAATAAAAAACAAATAAAAGTAAATAAATGTTTTATACTTTTTACCTAACTTTGCAAAAATAAAGATAATTAAATAATTGCTAGTGTTATACCCCTACACAAACACACATAACACACACACACACACACACGTGCAAAGTATATATGTGTGTGTGTATGTACATACACATAAATATATGCATGTGTGTGTGAGTGTGTGTGTGTCTACTGTGTCTTTAAAGATCTTAAAACTGCCAAGAACTGATGAATATCCATTTCACCGAATAATATTATTTGAAAATCTTGACATTTCTACATATCTAGTTCCCACTTTGAATTTAGTCTAGGTCAGTGCAATTTTATCTTCAAAATATCTTACAAATTTATCACAGCAAGAATTCTAAAATTATAGAGAAAGAAACCACACTGAATTTCAGAAGATTGCCTTTCAAATGTTAGTATATAATAATTGTTACTTTCGTTTCTTTTATCCCATATACGTTTAAACCAACTGACAAGGATTACACTGTGCCTAAAAATGTTTTGACTATTCTAAAAACAGTATAGTTGTTTGTTTTTATTATCTTCCCAGTGGATTACGGTTTTTATCATCTGCTTCATTTTATGTTGTGTAATTTTATATATGTTTTCATTTCTAATGCCTGTCAGTAATGCAGTATTATAAAAATAATGGTAAGTGGCATGAGTGAGTGACGTAACAGATTAGTTTATAAATTTAGAAATAGCAGTTTTAAAATGGCAGAGGTTAAAGGAAAACTATGTGAATGGGGTTATATGTTTCTCAAATTTGTACACAAAACCAAGTTGTCACGAGACACAGCATGGAAGACAGGTTAGTCTGTCAGCCAAACCAGTGGTGTCTTTAAACAAGTTCTGTGAATTGGGTTCTCCGTTTCCTCTAAACAAAATACATAATTTGCCTGGAAGCCCCACAGAGTAAAAGAGGTATCATGTAGTATGCAGTATGCATAGCCAGGGGAGAAAGTAGTGGAAATTTTGAGAACTTTGGAGAACAAACTGGTAGTGGAAATCTTGAGTTGCTGGGAGAAATGGTAAATACCACCACTGGCTGGACCCAGAGTGGGGTGGGAATGGAGATTCTGCAATATAATAATAATAATAATTTATTAGATTTGTATGCCGCCCCTCTCCGAAGACTCGGGGCGGCTCACAACAATAATAAAAACAGTATAGCAATGGAACAAATCTAATAATAAAATTACATTTAAAAAACCCAACAATTTAAAAACCATACAACACATACATATCAAACATAAAATATAAGAAAGCCTGGGGGAGATGTCTTAATTCCCCCATGCCTGGCGATATAGGTGGATCTTGAGTAACTTGCGAAAGACAAGGAGGGTGAGGGCCATTCTAATCTCCGGGGGGGAGTTGATTCCAGAGGGCTGGGGCCGCCACAGAGAAGGCTCTTCCCCTGGGGCCCGCCAAATGACATTGTTTGGTCGACGGGACCTGGAGAAGGCCAACTCTGTAGGACCTTATCGGCTGCTGGGATCCATGCCATAGAAGGCGGTCCCGGAGGTATTCTGGTCCAATGCCATGAAGGGCTTTAAAGGTCATTACCAACACTTTGAATTGTGACCGGAAACCGATTGGAAGCCAGTGCAGACCACGGAGTGTTGTAGAAACGTGGGCGAATCTAGGAAGCCCCACGATAGCTCTCGCGGCCGCATTCTGCATGATCTGAAGTTTCCGAACACTTTTCAAAGATAGCCCCATGTAGACAGTGTTGCAGTAGTATCCTTTCCCTGGAGTTAGGGGGGAATGGGGATTTTCCTTGCCCCTGCCACACCCACTATGACATCATCATTCCTGCAAATAAGTACTATGCAATCACTCAATTGACCAGCAACATAGATATTTTCTTTAAAAAAAAGAGAGAATAGTTTTGTTCATTTCAAGTTTTTTTTGTCCATATATTTATACATTTGGAGTAAACAGCACAATAATGCTTTACTTGTAAATTATAAATATTGAAATTCATTATTAAAAGCAGCAGTAGAACTAAACATTAAATGTCTCAAGGCATCACAGTACCTAGCAATTCTTTCCTTAGCACCTACTTGGCTTCCTTCTCATTTGATGTTTTAAAAAGATGCATTTGCTTATCTATTGTGAGAAACCTACAAGCCTATGACATTATAGTACAGTGATCCCTCGAGTATCGCGAGGGTTACGTTCCAAGACCCCTCGCGATACTCGATTTTTCGCAATATAGTGGTGCGGAAGTAAAAACACCATCTGCGCATGCGCGCCCTTTTTCCATGGCCGCGCATGCGCAGATGGTGTTTTTACTTCCGCACCTGGGAAGACCCAGGGAAGGTTCCTTCCGCCGCCCAGCAGCTGATCTGCTCGGCAGCGCCGCAGCAGCGAGGAGCCGAAGATTGGGGTTTCCCCGCTGCCCACGCAAAGGGGAAACCCTGATCTTCGGCTCCTCGCTGCTGCCGCGCCCGCCGCTTGTCCGCCCGCCGCTTGTCCACCCGCAGCTTGTCCACCACCTACCTGCCTGCCCGCCCGCCTGCCGCTTGTCCGCCCACCGCTTGTCCGCCCGCCGCTTGTCCGCCACCTGCCTGCCTGCCCGCCCGCCGCTTGTCCGCCCGCCGCTTGTCCGCCGCCTGCCTGCCCGCCTGCCTGCCGCTTGTCCACCCGCTGCTTGTCCGCCACCTGCCTGCCCGCCCACCGCTTGTCCGCCCGCCGCTTGTCCGCCCGCCGCTTGTCCGCCGCCTGCCTGCCCGCCGCTCGGTGCACGAGCGAGGGAAAGTGAGAAAAAGAGGGAGAGCAAGAGGGGGAGAGATAGAGAAAGAGAGAGAAGGAAGGAAAGAAAGAGATGAGAAAGGAAGGAAGAGAGTGAGAGAGAGGAAGAAAGAGAGAGAGAGAAGAGTGGAGTATTTTTTAATTAATATTTTCTGAAAAATGGCGATATAGCGTTTCGCGAAGATCGAGATCGCGAAAATCGAGGGATCACTGTATTTTCAAAAATGTATCTTCATTCACATAATAGTAAGTCCCAGGAAATGGTTTGCCTAGAAGTATATCCACTCATTCTGAGTAAACCACAGTTGAAGAAAAGATTATTAATTATACATTTCTATGGTTACATATTCAAATTATTTTTGAAAAGATACAATTGAAAATACTCATGATATAAATTAAATTTAAAAACACAACATCAATATAACATATAACCATTTTTAAAAATATTTAAGAAGTGGCAACATTAAATCAGTGGAGGATTTTCCAAAACTTGTAAGGTTCTGAAAAACCAACAAAGAAGGAAATATGTTCACAGAGAGGCTACAACTACAGAATAGCAGCAATGCCTCACTTCATCTCTCTTAATGTCTTGAAACTGTGGTATTTGTTTTTATTCACAAAAAAGGGCTATCGGCGTTACTAAATTTCCTTACTGTGGATAGAGAAATTTCTAGCCCACTTGCTGCTTTGTCATTAGCTTAATGATAACAGATATACGAAAAGGAACATTATGTGAGAATTAGAATTACAAGGTTCTATGAGGTAAGGATTTATTTATTTTATTTATTTATTTTTACTTATTTATTTTGTCCAATACACAATGAGGGTTTTAGTGGGTATATATCTATATACACATAGTAAAATACATGATGAAGGTTATAGAGGAGATATTCATAGTAAAATATATCTAAGAAATAATAGAAAAGAAGATATAGTAATAGAACATATCAATGAAAGAATAGAAGAAGAGATATAGGAATAGAAGAAAGGTATGGGAGATATAGGAGAGCAATAGGACAGGGGACGGAAGGCACTCTAGTGCACTTGTACTCGCCCCTTACTGACCTCTTAGGAATCTGGATAGGTCAACCGTAGATAATCTAAGGGTAAAGTGTTGGGGGTTTGGGGATGACACTATGGAGTCCGGTAATGAGTTCCACGCTTCGACAACTCGATTACTGAAGTCATATTTTTTACAGTCAAGTTTGGAGCTGTTAATATTAAGTTTAAATCTGTTGTGTGCTCTTGTGTTGTGGTTGAAGCTGAAGTAGTCGCCGACAGGCAGGACGTTGCAGCATATGATCTTGTGGGCCATACTTAGATCTTGTTTAAGTTTAGTTCTAAACTTTCTAGGCCCAGGATTGAAAGTCTAGTCTCATAGGGCATTCTGCTTCAAGTGGAGGAGTTTTTTCCCCTGTCCTCCCCATTTCTATATCCTAACATAATTTGGGAAACATTTTTAATAGCAGCTCTGCCATGAAATCCCTACATCATGCGGGTATCAATCGTGATTTTTAGAGGAAGGATAAGTTGATAAAAATTCCATGCCTTCCAAATAAATAAATAACGTACATTAGTGCTGTAGTGCTCAACGAAGTTGAGTCCTTTGTTACCTTCCAAGGTATGAAATGGCATGAAGCCAATGGCTAAGGTTCTAAAATTACTTCCTCCATAAAAGAGGACATTAAGTTATGCTATATGTTGTTGCTAGTGTACAAATCTAATCCCTTTGGGAATCTCAGCTACCTAATATCTCATTGAGACCAATGGGAACTCATGGTGCTCACCACCTCCCACAACCATTCTCTAAAGCTTCAATAAATTCACAGGTTTTGCTTCACTGCACTCCATGTGATTATATTCTCCTGTTTCAGCCCAAGTGTTGTTAAGATAAACTCTTTGATAGAAATGCAGTGAAACATGAACATGGTAAATCCAAAGTTCTAACATAGAGTCTAGTCAAAGTTCTTGAACTCTTAATTCTTTTAATTATCACAGAAATGTGAGCTTCACTGGGGATTTTTAACCTAAAGCTTGCTCCAAGAAGCTTTTTCCCCATTGAGCCAAATCAATACAAAGGATTTTCATAATGGGCACTTGTGTGTACCTTTTTATTCCTGCAAGCTTGCACCATGCAGTGATGTATTTCCTACCAAGTCTTGAGAAAATGCAAAAATTGACCCAGATCACATATTATTTTTCTGAAAAAAAGATGAAACATTTTTTGAAAGAATATGACAATGGTTGTTTCTGATGCAACATTTTAATTTACAATTTATACAAAGAGGTAGTCTAGTGTTTAGTAAACCTCTAAATTATTGAATGACATAGAAATAAAATTCTAAACTATCTTGACTAGTAGGGAAATTGGGCTAAAAATTTCAATAAAAAAGTTAAAATGCACAATTATACATATAGGAAACCAAAATCAAATGCACAAGTAAAGGATTTGGGAATTTGACATGGTAATGTTCCTTTAAAAAAGAATGTGAGTAGGGGTGGCATACAAATCCAATAAATTATTATTATTATTATTATTATTATTATTATCATTACAAAGAAAATATATACAATTTTAGTATGCAACAACTTTGTTGTAGTTTCCAGATCATGAGAAGTAATGGAAGTAATAAAGTGGTAGCTCTACCTACAAATGCCTTTACTTACGAACTTTTCTAGATAAGAACCGGGTGTTCAAGATTTTTTTGCCTCTTCTCAAGAACCATTTTCCACTTACAAATCCAAGCCTCTGAAACTGTAATCGGAAAAGGCAGGGCGAAGCCTCTGTGGTACCTCTCTAGGAATCTCCTGGGAGGAAACAGGGCTGGAAAAGGCGAGGAGAAGTCTCTGTGGGGCCTCTCTAGGAATCTCCTGGGAGGAAACAGGGCCGGAAAAGGTAGGGAGAAGCCTCCATGGGGCCTCTCTAGAAATCTCCTGGGAGGAAAGTGTGCATCACACTTTCAAAATAATGTTGGCAATATGAAAAAGACTCAGAAAAATAACATTGTAATAAAATAAAATAAATCAAATGCTATGAAGAGAAGTTGAAGGAATTCACCCTTATCCTTAAAACAAGGAATGAGGAAGAAACAAGAAAGTTTTTTAAAAGGCCAGATGTTACAGCTGTAAAATCTGCAATTCAGATGGTGGTCAGTGACAGATTGACTCCAGCATTCAAAAATAAAGAAAATGGTTGTAGTTTTAAAAGTTAAAACTAATTCTCCTACTGTGTCTTTGGCCCAGAACAATTTCTTGAAATGCACAAAGCAGAAATAAATAAATAGATAAACAAAGGTGCAGTGTGGCCAAAACATTCTCTTCATCGTTGGATTGCTAGAAAATGTCTCTGTACATTTATTTATTTATTTATTTATTTGTTTGTTTGTTTGTTTGTTTGTTTGTTTATTAGATTTGTATGCCGCCCCTCTCCGTAGACTCGAGGCGGCTCACAGCAATAATAAAGACAATGTAAAACAAATCTAATAATTTAAAAAACACTAAAAACCCCATTATTAAGAGCAAACATACACACAAACATACCATGTATAAACTGTATAGGCCCAGAGGAGATGTCTCAATTCCCCCATGCCTGACGGCAGAGATGGGTTTTAAGAAGTTTACGAAAGGCAAGGAGGGTGGGGGCAGTTCTAATCTCTGGGGGGGAGCTGGTTCCAGAGGGTCAGGCCGCCACAGAAAAGGCTCTTCCCCTGGGTCCCACCAAATGACATTGTTTAGTCGACGGGACCTGGAGAAGGCCAACATTGCAATGGGCTGAAAGTTTGGAATATGTGATAGCATTGTGAAATCATGGATGGATATTCACTATTGCATAAATGTATAGCTTATATAGAAAAAAGTGTCTCAAGGCAGTTCTGGTAAGTAAAATTTAACTTTTCAGAAACAGCAAGCTTTCCCAGCTGTGCAATAAGTCTCATTTAGATATAAGAATAAGTAGTAGTGTGTGAGAAAGAATTTGAAGCTTTTCTCAGTCAAAAAAAGCTGACTTCAACTGAGCTTTCTGATCCAGCTTTTCTTGAAGGTGACTCTTATTTAAAATGGGATTGACACTTATCTGCTTTCCTCGAGCCAAAAAACAATTATCTTGGGGAAAGAGAAAGGAATAAGCAGCAGGAAGAGCTTAAAGGCACAGAGAAGAGACCTACATATCATCCCTTCAGCTAGAAATTATTATTTATCTCTTAAATCTATGTCTATATCAGTGCAATTAAAATGGTAGAATATCATTTCTTTACAAAGACTATAGGTCTGTATTACTGCTATGGATATCCCTGATTGTTATTTATTAATACGGAGAATTTTGAATGAATTCAATTACTGCACAGTTATGCTATACAGTGATACCTTGTCTTACAAACTTAATTGGTTCCGGGACGAGGTTCTTAAGGTGAAAAGTTTGTAAGACGAAACAATGTTTCCCATAGGAATCAATGGAAAAGCGATTAATGTGTGCAAGCCCAAAATTCATCCCTTTTGCCAGCCGAAGTGCCCATTTTTGCGCTGCTGGGATTCCCCTGAGGTTCCCCTTCATAGGAAACCTCACCTCTGGACTTCTGTGTTTTTGCGATGCTGCAGGGAAATCCCAGCAGAGGAATCCCAGCATCGCAAAAACAAATGCTTCGCTGGCAACAGAAGTCTGGAGGTGGGGTTTCCCATGGAGGGGAGCCTCAGGGGAATCCCAGCAGCACAAAAACAGGTGCTTCGCTGGCAACGGGAGTCCGGAGGCGGGTCATCCCAGCGGCGGCAGTGGGTTTGTAAGGTGAAAATAGTTTGCAAGAAGAGGCAAAAAAATCTTAAACCCTGGGTTTGTATCTCGAAAAGTTTGTATGATGAGGCATTTGTAAGATGAGGTATCACTGTATATTCAAAACTCATTTATTAGTTTAAAATAAAACATCATGTGGTGGATACAAAGAAGAAAAAGTCCTTATTGTAAAAGGTAAATTTTACAAATGTAAAGTCTAATTACATTTGACCAATAAAGAATTCTGGTTTTTTTCTGTTCTGTTCTATTCTAATGTCAAGATGCAAGACCCATAACATCTGTACTTGCACTTAAAGTTGGGATATGATGAGAAATTTTTATGATGTGATTTGTGTGAATGGGTGCACGCTTGCATGTGTGTACCCAAAGCTAAGAAAAAGAAAGGCTCAATCTCTGTACCTCCTAGATTAATCTAATGATCTAAAAAGTGTTTAATCTGATTTCGTACTCTGCAAAACAGGACAAAAATAGCTTTAAAAAATAAAATAGTTTCAAAAGTTATATTTTGAATTGAGAATTCATATTTTAAAAGAGAAAGGTTTCTTATTGTTATGCATAATGGAATAATAATATTTGTGGGAATGGGAATATAAATCCTCAGGAGGCAATAGACTGAGGTGTAATGAAGGTAGCATAAGTTGGAAAGTTGATTATTAATTTATGCCTAGAAATCTGAAAGTTCTCATGTTTTATTAAACATTTTCATAGGAAAATTCAGAAGAAGCAAAGACAGGAATAGCAATTTGTGAAAAAGTGAAAAATGGTTATTTTATCAAATATTAAGCATTCATTTATTCAATTATCTGACAATTTTACATTGCACTTTTGTTAATTAAAAGACTCTGCAAATTATATTTAGCCAAAATTATAAATTAAAACTAAAAAAAGATTTAGAATGCATTGCAAGTATATGCTGTGGTTGACTTTCCATCATTGTCTAAAGATACCTTCAACAATGGAGACGATGATATAGCCAAATGTGTTAGATCTAAACAAGATGATGAGATATTCCGAACTATTAGATGAACAATGTGAATTAAGATCAGAACAGACATTAAAAAAATCAAGGAATAAAGATTGATTGGTGGCCTTATCTTCAAATTAAAACAAGATATAAAAAAAAGATGTAGAACAATTTTGTATTTATGGAAAACAAATGGAATTAGATAAAATATTACTAGGAATGGGGGAGGGGAAATGATTAGAAAAGCTTACAACCTATTTTTAAGATTCAAAATGGAAGAAGAAATTGTGAAGGAAACAATAATAATTTGTACCAAACATTTCAGGTATAGCTTTGAATGAGACCATTGGGAAAATTATGGGAAAAGAATTATAAACTAACAAAATAGGCAGCATATAAGGAAAATCTTTACAAAGTGTTCTACTGTTGGGATCTATTCCCAGTGAGACTGGCCAAAATGCATCTAAATTGTTCAGCGCAATCTTGGAAATATGGGTATAAAAAAGGCACTTTCTACATATGTAATGAACCTGTCCAAAGTGAAAGAAGTACAATGTTCCCTCGATTTTCACGGGTTCGAACTTCGCGAAAAGTCTATACCACGGTTTTTCAAAAATATTAATTAAAAAATACTTTGCGGTTTTCCCCCCTATACCACGGTTTTTCCCACCCGATGACGTCATATGTCATCAGCAAACTTTTGTCCGCCTTTAATAAATATTTTTTAAAATAAACTTTAATAAAGAAACATGGTGAGTAATAATCTAAATGGTTGCTAAGGGAATGGGAAATTGCAATTTAGGGGTTTAAAGTGTTAAGGGAAGGTTTGTGATACTTTTAATAGCCAAAAATAGTGTATTTACTTCCGCATCTCTACTTCGTGGGAATTCAACTTTCGCGGGCAGTCTCGGAACGCATCCCCCGCGAAAATCGAGGGAACACTGTATTGAAGTAAAATAAGGAACTGGTTGGAAGAAATTACAGGACGAAAAATAGAAATGAAACTGGAACTATTCTTCCTAGATATCTTAGAGGTGAAATGGACAGAAACATTTACTACATAATGTTGCATATATTGACAGAAATCTGAATCACATTAACACAAAATTGGAAACAGGCCGATTGTCCACTGGATGCAATGATCACTAGAAAAATACTATTTAAAAAAGAAAAGGAAAATACTGGAATGCACAGAGATGGATAAGTTGACAATGGAATTAAATGAGAGAGATGAATCAGTATACCTGGTTAGAGAATAGAAAGATGATTACAAAATAAGAATTGGATAATAGTATATGAATATCTTTGTATCTTTGTATATTTGTTTAATAAGAAATATAACTTATATTGCAATATAATTACAATGAGTTAATAACAAAGTACAGTGGTACCTTAAGATACGAACTTAATTGGTGCCGGGGGGAGGTTCGTAAGACAAAAGGTTCGTAAGACGAAACATTGTTTCCCATAGGAAACAATGTAAAGTCAATTAATCCGTGCAACCAAAAAAATCCCCGCAAAAAAAACGGCTTTAGGCGACTGCTGGGAAGCCGTGCGGCTGTTTTAAAAGGTGACAGCCGGCCTGGGGGGCTTCCCAGCACCCCCCTGAACCCGGGTTCAGGGTTCGGGGGGTGCTGGGAAGCCCCCCAGGCCAGCTGTCACCTTTTAAAACAGCCGCGCCGCTTCCCAGCTGTCTCCTGAAGCCGAACGTGGAAGTTCGGCTTTGGTGTTTGGCGTTCGGAGACAGCTGGAAACCCAGCGGTCTCCCGAACGCCGAAACCGGAAGGGGCAAGGTGGGGGGGGAGAACGGGAGGCTCAGCATTCCGTCAGTCGCAGCGCTGGCTGTCAACTTTTCTTTTTAGCACTGGGGAGGCAAGTCAGCTCCTGCCCAGTGCTAAAAAGAAAAGTTGACAGCCAGCGCTGCGGCTGACGGAATGCTGAGCTTCCCGTTCTCTCTCCGCCCCCTCACCCCTTCGCACCCGTGTTCCTAGGAGAAGTGCTGGTGAGGAGCAGAAGGTCTGTCTTGCCTCAATCCCCAGCACTTCTCCTAGGAACACAGGGAGGCGAAGGGGCGAGGGGGGGGGGAGAGAGAACGGGAGGCTCAGGAAGGGAGCTCGGGAAGGAGCCCACGGTCAGTCGGCTGCGGGCGGGAGGAAGGCGATTGTTCCGCTGCCGCCAGCATGGCCTGGTTGGCAGCGGAAGATGTAACCGAGCCCACGGGGCCGGGCTCCGTGGCGGAGACCGCCGGCCGCTCAATCGGGTCGACAGGGAACAGAATGAAACCGGAAGGGGCAAGGTGGGGGGGGGAGAACGGGAGGCTCAGCATTCCGTCAGTCGCAGCGCTGGCTGTCAACTTTTCTTTTTAGCACTGGGGAGGCAAGTCAGCTCCTGCCCAGTGCTAAAAAGAAAAGTTGACAGCCAGCGCTGCGGCTGACGGAATGCTGAGCTTCCCGTTCTCTCTCTGCCCCCTCGCCCCTTCGCCCCCCTGTGTTCCTAGGAGAAGTGCTGCGGGCGGAAGGAAAGCGAATGCCACGGGGCTGGGCTCGGCTCCCCCCCTTACCAGCTCAGCAGGCAGCCGCCGCAGAAGGCTCCATTCTGTTCCCTGCCGGCCCGATTGAGGGGCCGGCAGGAGGAAAGCAAATGTCTCTCTTCGTTGTGCTGCCGCCAGCATGGCCTGGTTGGCAGCGGAAGATGTAACCGAGCCCACGGGGCCAGGCTCCGTGGCGGAGACCGCCGGCCGCTCAATCGGGCCGGCAGGGAACAGAATGGAGCCTTCCGCGGCGGGGCTGGTAAGGAGGGGAGCCGAGCCCAGCCCCGTGGCATTCGCTTTCCTCCCGCCCACAGCCGACTGATGTGGGCTCCTTCGCAACCTCGGAGAGCTTCCTGGGCATGAAAGCTCGCGAATCCAACCCGGACGAAAACCAGGAAGCTCTCCGAGGTCGGGAAGGAGCCCACGATCAGTCGGCTGTGGGTGGGAGGAAGGCGAATCCCCCGTGGGCTCCGTTACATCTTCCGCTGCCAGCCAGGCCATGCTGGCGGCAGCGGAACAATCGCCTTCCTCCCGCCCGCAGCCGACTGACCGTGGGCTCCTTCCCGAGCTCCCTTCCTGAGCCTCCCGTTCTCTCTCCCCCCCCCCTCGCCCCTTCGCCTCCCTGTGTTCCTAGGAGAAGTGCTGGGGATTGAGGCAAGACAGACCTGCTCCTCACCAGCACTTCTCCTAGGAACACAGGGGGGCGAAGGGGCGAGGGGGCGGAGAGAGAACGGGAAGCTCAGCATTCCGTCAGCCGCAGCACTGGCTGTCAACTTTTCTTTTTAGCACTGGGCAGGAGCTGACTTGCCTCCCCAGTGCTAAAAAGAAAAGTTGACAGCCAGCGCTGCGACTGACGGAATGCTGAGCCTCCCATTCTCCCCCCCCCCCCAACTTGCCCCTTCCGGTTTCATTCTGTTCCCTGCCGGCCCGATTGAGCGGCCGGCGGTCTCCGCCACGGAGCCCGGCCCCGTGGGCTCGGTTACATCTTCCGCTGCCAACCAGGCCATGCTGGCGGCAGCGCAACGAAGAGAGACATTTGCTTTCCTCCCACCGGCCCCTCAATCGGACAAGCAGGGAACAGAATGAAGCCTTCTGCGGCGGTTGCCTGCTGGGCTGGTAAGGGGGAAAGCCGAGCCCAGCCCCGTGGCATTCGCTTTCCTCCTGCCCGCAGCCGACTGATCGTGGGCTCCTTCCCGACCTCGGAGAGCTTCCTGGTTTTCGTCCGTGTTGGATTCACGAGCTTTCATGCCCGGGAAGCTCTCAGAGGTTGCGAAGGAGCCCACGATCAGTCAGCTGGGGGCAGGAGGAAAGCGAATGTCACGGGGCTGGGCTCGGCTCCCCCCTCGGCTCCCCCCTTACCAGCCCCGCCGCGGAAGGCTCCATTCTGTTCCCTGCCGGCCCGATTGAGCGGCCGGCGGTCTCCGCCACGGAGCCCGGCCCCGTGGGCTCGGTTACATCTTCCGCTGCCAACCAGGCCATGCTGGCGGCAGCTCAACGAAGAGAGACATTTGCTTTCCTCCCGCCAGCCCCTCAAGTTGGATGCACCCTCGCTGGCCCGCTCGGCCACGCCTCCTCACCCGCCGCCCACCCAGGATGCAGACCTGCTGCCTCGCCCCACGCCCGCCGATCCTGTGCCTCCTGCTTCCCCCCCCAGCCAAAAATACAAAGGCGGTCAGCCGCCGCCCATGGAGCAATGGGAAGCTGAAGCCGCCGGCGGTTTCAGACTCCCTTTGCTCCAGGCTGCTCTGCCCTGCCTGTCAGACCGTCTTTGTGTTTTTCGCTGGGGGGGGGAGAGCAGGAGGACCTTCCTGACTCCCTCCCCCAGCGCCGGACCTCCTGCCCTCTCTCCCAGACAAAACCCCAAAGTGGCCTCCCGAACCTGGAAAGAAGCCCCGCCACCGGCTGTCACCTTTTAAAACAGCCGGGCGGCTTTCCAGCAGCCTCCGAACGCTGAACCCGGAAGTTCGGGTTTGGCGTTCGTAACACGAAAAAAGTTCGTACGAAGAGGCAAATTTTTTCTGAACTCCGGGTTCGTATCACGAGTTGTTCGTAAGACGAGGGGTTCGTATCTTGAGGTACCACTGTACAGTGGTACCTCATGATACGAACCCCTCGTCTTACAAACAACCCGAGATACGAACGCGGGGTTCAGAAATTTTTTGCAGGATGGGGCTATGAGTTCAGGATCTAGTGAGGGAGAATCAGACGCTGCTGGGTTAACCCTAAATTCAGAAGGGCCCAAAAATGTAGAGAACAGACGTCTGGAAGAAGATATTAAGGAGAGGAATGGGTTAAATATTGTAGTGATGTATTTGTAGTGATGTATTTGGCATGTCAGGGGGTCAGTGGAGAAGAAGGGTGGATGTGCTTTTTGCCACGCTAAAGTAAGCCAAAGTATTTTGTATTGTTATCAGTCGGTGCTGCTGTTTTTCAAAGTTATGCTGTTAGGAAAATAAATCTTGTTTAAGTGAAGCAGAAGGAGGAATGTGAGAAATGCAGCTAAGAGAGAGATAACGGACCGAGTGCTGTATGAAATGTGTTTGAATTACAGGAGAGCAGAGAAATAAATGGAGTTTCTTTATTCATGGAATGATGCATTTAATCAGAGTTATTTGTTATTGCTAAATTTCTACCAGAAACCAGAACAATATTGGCACATTTTTTTCAAGTAAATAATCTTCAAGGAAATTAAAAAACATTCAAATAAACAGAAGAGACGCTACTCAGATTTTCCTGCAAACATAAAAAGAGTGAGTATTCAGTGGGAAATGAGCTTAGGTGTGATTTTCAAATGTTCTGACAACCCATCCTTACTTTTGCTCCTGACATGAGAATGCCAACTGCAAAATGTATGCTGTTAAATCATATTCATTTAAGATTAAAAGTAATTATAGAATCCTTGTCATGAGTAATTATTTTGTGCATGCCAATATATGATGACGAATCATTTGTATTCTAACCATCTAGTGTTATTATTCATATGTAGAAAAAATGCCTAGCTTAAAAAAACCCTGCAAAATGCAAACACATTTATTTAGATCGTAGAATATTTTTCTGTGATTTTGCAAATGCAGTATAATGTGTTTATCTGTGTGTAACAAAGGAAACGTGTGAATAAGCAATACTAATTGCAATATACCTTTGCATTTTGCATTATCCTGCATTGTGTAGAAATTCATACTCTCATCCCCAGTTGGCATTCACCAGGCAACCAGAAAATTGCTGCAATCGTTCAAAAATGACTGAAATTTGAATGTAAATGCCTTATCCTCATACAAATACGGTATGCTGTTATTCCCAGTTTTGTAGTTTTGTCCAGTATGAAGAAAGGCATGAAACCTAATTTATATTACAATAACACTGTTAAAAAATATGTTTAGTTTTTAATGGTCTTCAAAACTGTTCTTTAGGACAGTGTTTCCCAACCTTGGCAACTTGAAGATATTTGGATTTCAACTCCCAGAATTCCCCAGCCAGCAAATGCTGGCTGGGGAATTCTGGGAGTTGAAGTCCAGATATCTTCAAGTTGCCAAGGTTGGGAAATGCTGCTTTAGGAAATAAAGTAATCTTCCTAACAGATGTGGAATTTAAAAGTTTGGGGTTAGCAAAATTAACTGTAGAGTTTTGAAATGTTTATTTTTATACAGTTATCTTTTTTTTTTTTTTGCAACCTTTCATCTAATTGCAAGCAAAGGATATTCGAGTATACTATTGTATGAGTAGTTCAACGTTAGTACATTGAATATACCTTCTATATGGTTGCATGTTAACAATAGTAGATTGTCTGGTATAGAAGCCTTGAGATTAGAGATCCTAGTTCGTACAGAATATTGTAGACATGCTTTGGATAAAACTGGATTTTGTAGTACAGGTAAGCATAGTGTATGGAAGGCAGCATAACATCGTCATTCATATCTGCATTTTCCCTGCAAATCATATTAGTCCTACTTATGATATTAATTCTCCAAATAAATTCTCATTTAAATAAGTTAGTTTGAAATTACTGGTACAAGCATCACTGAAGCAAAAAGGTTCCCACAAATCTTGTTTTATATTTTCCTTATCCACCTACAATATTTTTAAATCTTCATTACTTAGAATAAAGAAGTCTGTCTG
Source organism: Erythrolamprus reginae (assembly GCF_031021105.1). Classification (NCBI taxonomy): domain Eukaryota; kingdom Metazoa; phylum Chordata; class Lepidosauria; order Squamata; family Dipsadidae; genus Erythrolamprus; species Erythrolamprus reginae. The sequence continues at coordinate 61,212,794 of NC_091956.1, read as the reverse complement.
TCTGTCTATTTATCATCCCTGTCTGTTTGTATCTATCATCTATATTATGTCTCTCTGTCTGCCTTCGGTATCTGTCTGTCTGTCTGTCTGTCTGTCTGTATTATTTCTGTCTGTCTGTCTATCTATCTTACTATCTATAATCTATTATCTTTATTATGTCTATCTATCTGACTATCTGTCTGTCTCTCTCTCTCTGTCTATTCTTTCTTGGGGAGGGATTTCAAGTCAATTTTTTTTTTACTTGGCTACTCCTTGGATTAATTCCTTGTAATGATTATGCTTATCCCAGAGTTGAATGAGTATGAATATATACAGTGTGCATGCTTTCAAGTCAGTATTGGCTCTGGGAGAGTGCCCAAATTCCTGCAGTTTCCTTGACAAGATTTTTAAGAAGTGGTGGGCATTGTCTTAGATTTGAGAATGACTGGGTCAAGGCCATCCAGCTGGCTTAATTATAATTGAACTAGAACTGCTGGTTTCCTGTTCAGTGGTTATTTGAATACTCCAAGATACATCTTGTAGATTTTGTAGCTATGCATTTATTCCTTTTTTTAATACAAGAGAAAAAGAAGTATGTGAAAGTGGGTCATAGAGCATAAATATAATATTTTCTCACTGCTTGATGAATTCATAAAATTTAAAAATAAGGCACCATTTTATCATTAAGCACAACAATGCTGACTTTAATTGGTTAAACTAGCAACATAATTATTGTGACTCATATGAAGAAAATGAATGCACATGTTAGAAAATGCTGCCTCAAAATTTAGAACATTTCATTTCTTTAAACTAGGATAGTGAAATTGCTTTGTCTTTTCCATTTTCAAACTACTATGGTCAAAATAAAATTCTGGGCATTTGCTAACTTTCACTGCTCACTCTTGCTGTCAAACAGAATACTTGAATAGACTTCTAGAAAAAAAACCCTCTATTATGAATGAACTATTGAAAATAATGATGTGTTCACCAACCAGTTCATTGTTTAAAATATTCATCCCATTCAAACAAATGAAACACAGAATAAATTTTTGGTTCTTGGTGTTGAATTCAAAAATGGAATGAAAACAGGGCTCTGTATATTTTCCCATTTTTTCAGCAATGTATATGTTTCAGAAATGTAAATAGCTGTTATGTTCATTGCAATTTTAATCATACACACTAAAGCTGCTTTTATAATTTTGTCTTTCAGATAGAAGAAACAGAATTATATTTGTATATAAACAAAAACCTTTATTCCTTGGTGCAATAATATAGAAAACATTTCTCATAAATATCCTTAACATTCTTTGAGATGTAATTATAAATTTAAAAAAATTAAATGATTTTATGTAGTTGTTAAATAAAATGGGATAAAGTCTAGTTCTAGAAATCCTTCATATTGCAGTAGTCAGGATGTCATTTTTTTTCTTCCAAGTGGGACTGCCCAGTTTAGGAACAGAAGATGTAAAACAGTGCCTTCAATTCTCAACCTTCAAGTGCAGTCCAGGAGGATTCTATGAATGATAGTAAGGTTGATAGAGACAGCTAGTAAAAAGCCCTCAGGTCTTATTAAATCCACAAAAGCAACAAGACAGGGTTTTTTTTCATATACAGTGGTACCTCTACTTAAGAACTTAATTCATTAAGTTCTTAAGTAGAAATGTTCTTAAGTAAAAGCAAATTTTCCCATAGGAATCAATATAAAAGCAAATAATGCTTTTTTCCAGCAGACGTGGTTGGTAAATCCTCAGTAACTGAATTTAAACATGCCTGGGATAAACATATATCCATTGTAAGATAAAATACAGGAAATAGTATAAGGGCAGACTAGATGGACCATGAGGTCTTTTTCTGCCGTCAGTCTTCTATGTTTCTATGTTTCTAATGTGTGCAAACTCATTAGGAAAGAAATAAAAGCTTGGAATTTGGGTGGGAGGAAGAGGAAGAAGAGGAAGAGGACAGTTGCTGCCGAAGGAAGAAGGTGAGGTGAGCGCCCCCTTTTGCCTTTCCATGCCCAGACGCTCCACGAGGCAACCTTGCGCTGGGTGTGTGGGAGGCAGCGCGAGGGAGTCACCACAGCGAAGTGGTTTATTCCCTCTCCAAGCGCTCAGAGAAAGGAAAACACTCCGTTCACTCTGGGCTGCCAAAGCCTCCTTAAGCGCCACCGAAAGGCTCCTCTGGCAGCCCAGAAAAGCCCGAGATGGCAGGGATTAAAGGGGAATGGCAGGAAACTGGCCGGGCCTTTGTGCCACTCTCAAATTTCCTGGGAAATTTTTCCGGGCTCGGGTTCTTAAGTAGAAAATGGTTCTTAAGTAGAGGCAAAAAAATCTCAAGCACCCGGTTCTTATCTAGAAAAGTTCTTAAATAGAGACATCTTAAGTAGAGGTACCACTGTATACAGTATATGAAACCTGGATGGCAAATATCTAGACAACCACTTATTCAAGGATTCCTTGAAACTAAATCCCAACTATTTTATCAAATATTCAAACGGAAAAGTCTTTGAAATGGAAATTTTGGAGATAAAGTGCAAATTTTCTAGTGTTTGAAAAGTCTAACGCAAGAAAAAATGGTTTTTCTTTAAGAGAGAGCTATTGACACCTCTTTCAACATAGCCAACCCTACACCTTCCATCAAAGAACATCCATACGTTTTCTGCACTAGCATCTTATTTTTTTTCTGCAACTTCATCCATTTATTCACAGTTCACAGGATCAAATTAATTTCAAGTGACATTAGTAGATAATAAATCAAATCAAACTCTAATAAATCCCTAATAAAATCATAAGACTCAGCAAAAGAGGCCTCAAGGTCTGGGCAAATATGAGCAGTTTTATTTTGTTAATGTTTCACAAACATGTTAGAACAGCCCATGGATTTGCCGACTAATTTTCAGAAGGGAAAATTTTCCACTAATCTTCCTGCCTGCTAATCTTCAGAAGTGAAAAGGTTACCTTAATCAGACTAGCAATTGACATTCCAAATATTCAATAAAGGCAGACACGTATTAATATTTCACTGTCTTTAACGTCAGTATGAAGACTCATATATAGTATAAACTCGTTGAGACTTCTCTGATTAACCAAACTTTGTTCTTGTTTTTTTTGATTGACAATCAGGGGCTTCCTCTTGCCTCATGTTTTTATTTTTATTTCATTTTATTTATTCTTTGTCCAATATATAATACATATGGAAGAGAGTAGGCATTAAGTAATATATATAAAGATAGAAGGAAAAAGAGGATATATATGATATAACAGATAAGGAGAGAATATATATATATATGTAGATAGATAGATAGATAGATAGATAGATAGATAGATAAGGTAAAGGAAGACAAATGGACAGGGGACGATAGGCACATCAGTGCACTTATATACGCCCCTTACTGGCCTCTTAGGAACCTGGAGAGGTCAATTGTGGATAGTCTAAGGGAGAAATGTTGGGGGTTGGGAGTTGACACTATTGAGTCCGGTAATGAGTTCCACGCTTCGACAACTCGATTGTTAAAGTCGTATTTTTTACAGTCAAGTTTGGAGCGGTTAATATTAAGTTTGAATCTGTTGAGTGCTCTTGTGTTGTTGCGGTTGAATCTGAAGTAGTCATTGACCGGTAGGATGTTGCAGCATATGATCTTGTGGGCAATACTTAAATCGTGTTTTAGGCGCCGCATTTCTAAGCTTTCTAGACTCAGGATAGTTAGTCTATTTTCGTAGGGTATTCTGTTTCGAGTGGAGGAGTGAAGGGCTCTTCTGGTGAAATATCTTTGGACGTTTTCGAGAGTGTTGATGTCTGTGATTTACAGTACTCTATGAGAAAGCCATCCTAAATTATACTGTGAAATGATTCATTAAATAGCATTTCTTTATGAAATGGCCACCAAATGGCCTTTCTTTGCCCTATCTGGTTATGGGGAAAATCCAGATTTAGAGTATGATGGGGTTGTGCTGCCCCATGCAAGGCCTGTGTGTAAACTGAAGGTCTTCTTCCGATACAGATTCTCCTGCTTTTTCTGTGATTGGTTTCAATCCAGAAGACAGACACAACCACCAAGATGGGACACTTCTTGAGTGCCATCAGATAACATTGTTTAATTCAGTGTTTTTCAACCAGTATGCCGCGGCACACTAGTGTGCCATGAGACATGGTCAGGTGTGCTGTGGGGAAATTAAACATGGGCCCCCAAACTACGGCCTGCGTGCCGCCATTTATCTGGCCTGCCGCCAGCCGCCTCCATCCAAACGTAAACATTCCCCTCACAATCCCTCCAGTTATCATCGACAGGAAGAGTGGAGGCATAGGGAACGCTCACTGACCAATCACCTTCTAGGATTTATCCCGACCACTAGTGATGAACCAATAGCAGGTCACCTCTCATCCACACCCAGAAAGGTCCTAGTTTGGGCTGCTGTGCACTTGTCATTATGTGGATGCAGCGAGTAGTTGAAGCTGCTACTTCTCCCCATGGTCCCGATTTCTAATCCTGGTCAGGACAGGAGGTATATGTTGCCACCACTAGATGAAGCCTGAGCCTCATCTGATTATGTCTATCCTGATGGTGTATATAGATATTTGAACTTTTTCTTTTTCTTTTTATAAGAGGGTGAGTACAAATACATGTAGAAACTACATTATTAACTATATGTATAATATGTACTGTGTTAGAGTGTCATTTTGTGTCATTTTGGTTGGTGGTGTGCCCCAGGATTTTGTAAATGTAAAAAATGTGTCGCGGCTCAAAAAAGGTTGAAAATCACTGGTTTAATTGACCAGAAATAAAACTGTGTTTCTCTGAAGTCAAATAATGGAATACATGCAACTATAGATCTCAGCACTGGATTCCATTGGAATGCCCCCAGAGTGATCTATACTATACTGGAATTTTTTTTCAAGAACTCTGCATTGAGTTCAGATACTAAAGAGGTAGGACACTGGCAGTAAGACTTCAGTTCTTTATTGGTTATGGTGAGCAAACATCAGCCCCTGCCTGCTTTTGACAGGGATTTAAATAGGGAGCCCTTTTGGGAAGAAGCCAATCAGCATTTCCCTGCTGCACTTCCTTGTCGGACTAGAGTGAAAACTTCCCAGCTTCTCAGAACATAGCACCCCGGATTTGGTCCTTGAACCAGGCTACTGACTTATTTATTTATTTATTTATTTATTTTTATTTTATTTATTTATTTATTTATTTGTCAAACAATTATAGTGATAATTTGTACATGTTAAACATTAGATAAGTAATGATAAAAAGTAACAAAAGAAGACAATAGGACAGGGACGGTAGGCACAGTGGTGCGCTTATGCACGCCCCTTACAGACCTCTTAGAAAGGAGGAGAGGTCAATTGTAGATAGTCTAAGGTTAAAGGTTTTGGGGTTAGGAGTAGAAACCACAGAATCAGGTAGTGCATTCCAGGCGTTGATTATTCTGTTGCTGAAGTCGTATTTTTTGCAGTCAAGTTTGGAGCGGATGACATTTAGTTTAAATCGATTTCGTGCTCGTGTGTTGTTGCGGTTGAAGGTGAAGTAGTCATTAACAGATAGGACCTCTTGCTATATGATTTTATGAACTATAATTAAGTCAGAACGGATACGACGGAGTTGTAAGTTGTCTAAACCAAGAATTTCAAGTCTGGCGGAGTAAGGTATTTTGTTGTGAGAAGAGGAATGAAGGACTCTTCTTGTGAAATATTTCTGGACTCTCTCAATTGTGTTGATGTCAGATATGCAATGTGGGTTCCATACAGGCGAGCTGTATTCTAGGATTGGTCTGACAAATGTTTTGTAAGCTCTTGTTAGCAGTTCAAAATTACCAGAGAAGAAGCTGCGAAGGATTACGTTAACAACTCTTAAAAAGCCTTTTTGGCAATGTAGTTGCAGTGGGCTCTAGGACTTAGGTCATTGGATATGAGTACTCCAAAGTCTTTGACAGATTGAGGGTTATCAATAAGTTCAATTCCTCCAAGTTTATATTTAGTATTCTGATTGAATACTTGAAAAAAGTGTACAGTACTTAGTTAGAAGCTAAGTGAAATACATAGCACGAAGCCGGAACTGAAATTCACAAACCAAATCCCCAAGTAAAAACTTTTTTCCCTTTTAGGCACTTGCCATTGGCTGCCTCCCCTCCTGTCACATCACCCAATCAATTGCCAAGAAAATGGTTTTGAAACAGCCACTCTGACTTATTTATTTATATTTTATTTATTTATTTATTTATTTATTTGTCAAACAATTATAGGGTGATAATTTGTACATATTAAACATTAGATAAGTAATGATAAAAAGTAACAAAAGAAGATAATAGGACAGGGACGGTAGGCACAGTGGTGCGCTTATGCACGCCCCTTACAGACCTCTTAGAAAGGGGGAGAGGGTTGTAGATAGTCTAAGGCTAAAGGTTTTGGGGTTAGGAGTAGAAACCACAGAATCAGGTAGTGCATTCCAGGCGTTGATTACTCTGTTGCTGAAGTCGTATTTTTTGCAGTCAAGTTTGGAGCGGATGACATTTATTTTAATGTCTGATTGGCTTGCAGCTGACTTTTTCCCAGAGCAAGGCGATCTTAAAAAACCATCTTGGGGAGGCCCCTTCATGTAAAGTTGCAAAGGATACGAAGAAGACAAAGTCAGGTATGAGAGAAGAGAAAATGATTTCTATTTTTCCAATGAGCTCTTTTATAACGAACTGTTATCTCTACTCCTACTTCAGTGTGCACATGCGCAGGGTTACAAGATGGAGGAACTAATAATAAGCAGGTGTAAGGACAAAAGCTTTAGAGAGTTTACAGAAAACCTTGACAACAGATAAGAAAATATGTTTTAATGATACCAGCTAGCACAGATGATGTCATTCAGCACGTCCTCCTTAGAGCAATTTGCCCCAAGGTTGAACCTTCCAAGGTCGTCTCAAATTTCCACGACAGCAAAGCTTAAGCAAAAATCTTGCTAAATCCTGCTAACTGTATGGAATTAATTGAAGATTCATATGTAAGCCTTTGCCCATCCATGCAATCTCTGACCCACACAAAAAATACTACACCTTCACTTGGGTAATTTTCACTTTCCCCCCAAACATTCCTCCTTCTCCTCCCTTCAGGATTCATGGCAGACTGGTACTGAATGGAAGACATCAAGAAGAAATGAGAAAATTGATATTTATTTATTTATTTATTAGATTTGTATGCCGCCCCTTTCCGTAGACTCGGGGCGGCTCACAACACAATTAAAACAGTTCATGACAAATCTAATAATTTACAGTTTAAAATTTAAAATAGTTAAAAAACACCATTTTTAAGCACACATACCTACAAACATACCATACATAAATTACATAGGCTCGGGGGAGATATCTCAATTCCCCTCAATTCTGATATGCTGCATCCATTTCCCCTGATGCTAAATGAATACTGTGATCCCTCGTTTATCGCGGGTGTTCCGTTCCAGGGCCCCCCGTGATAAACAAAAATCCGCAAATTGGGATTTTTTTCTCTCTCCCCCCCCCCCCATTTTCCCTCACATGCCCGGTGTTGCCGCACCTCTCCGCGGAGGACTCCCTGTGCCAGGCAAAGTGACTTCCCATCCAGATCCTGAAGATGCTGAGTGCCCACAACGGTCACCTCCTGCACCCGGAATTCCTGCAGCCGCTCTCCTCCACATCCATCAGCCCTGTCGAGGGCAGTGCCAAGTCAAAGCCTCCTTTTGTCCGCCTAGCTGGGCCTCTCTTTTTATGCCTCTCAGCCTTGCATGCTCCCAACTCCTAGCCCGGCTGCTTTCCCGGGCCGTGGCGCTTCCGGAGCCCCATCTGGCTCTCCTTCTCCCCCCCTTAGTTTGGGGATCTCTGATCCCCACTGCCAAGTTGAACTGATTTGGCTGGCCAGCCTGTTGATGGCAGGGATGGGAGGGAGGGAAGAGACAGAAAAAAGACGCATCAAGCTCTTTGGCGCCTTCTTCTCCAACTTTGCACCGTGGTTTAATTCTGCTCTTCATTGCATCTTCTTGCATAGGGGGTCCTCTGGGGAGAGGTGTGACAACACCGGGCACATGAGGGACAATGTGGGGGGGGAACCATGATGAACAGAAGCCGTGAAAGGTGAACCGCGAAGTGGTGAGGGATCACTGTATATAAAAAGAAGAGACCAAATTTTTTAATAACAAAAAAGTAAAGAGTTAGTAAGTTATTTGGTGAAAACTCTAAACTCACTGGCTCATTGACTTAGAAGAGTATGACCTTGCTAGCAACTCTGATACATTTTACATTTTACAATTATATTTTCAGTTTTCTGTCAAGAATATAACTGGATAAAAAGTACAACTCATTAGGAGATGGAGCTCAGTGATGAGGTCCTTCAGGTTAACAATAGTGCTGATTTTCTCAAATCACTGAAGGCTACACAAAAATAATTTTATTGTTTCTTTATTCTGTTTAACATTAGGCAGAAATTATCTCATTGTTAAGTGTAATATAGCTCTGGGATAAAAATTATTTGGAAAATGTATGGTCCAAGTTTTAATTGTATCTTCTGCCAGAAGGCAACAGTCCACAAAGATTGTAAGCAGTATGAGAAAAGTCTCTGAGAACGTTGTGCAATTTCCTAGAACACCAAGATGCGAAGATATCATCCAGGGCTGGTAGTTGGAGCCCAATGATATTCAAAACAGTTTTAATGATTCTCTGTAGAGGTTTTTGGTCTGCTACAGAACTGCTCCTCTACCATGCAAGAATGCAGTATATGAGGACACTTTCAGTGGTGCTACAATAGTATGACAGTAGGTAGATGCTGAGATAAGTTTATCCTCCTGAGCATTCTCAGGAAGTACAGCTTCTTCTGTGCCTTCTTCACAAGCTTGTTAACATTCATGATCTATGAATCTCAGATGTCCTCTGAGATATAAATACCCAGAAATTTAAAACTACCAACCCTCTCCATCTCCTTTCTGTGCAATGGTAAATGTACGTCTTTCTTCCTCCTGAAGTCAATTATCAGTTCTTTAGGTTTTTTGGTGTTAAGTGGCTTGTTTAAACAATTTATCCTTTGTGTTTTATGATTTATCCATTAATAATAATGCATTCTGGTTTCAACTATAGTTAAGTATGTTACATGTTGTAAGCCGCCCTGAGTCTAAGGGGAAGGGCGGCATAAAAATCAATCAATCAATCAATCAATCAATCAATCAATCAATCAAACAAACAAACAAACAAACAAACAAACAAACAAGTAAATAAATATACAGTACGTTCAAAATAAACACCCAATATCTGAAACAAGAAAATTTTGTTTTCTGTTTATTTTTAATCAGTTCACTGACTGCTTAATCCTAATGTTTGCCATTTATCTCATTATGCCAGTTATGGACATCAAGTATAGTTGGCTCATATGGAATTATAGTGCTACCATATCAGCTTGCTGGAAATTAGATTGAGTTACAGAATGATTCTATGACACTCGATCAGAAAATCATGGCAGGAAGTACTGACTTTACCTTAAATAAGTTTTATAACATTGCTGTCAAGCTAAACAGATTTGGCTATATAATAAAGTTTATTTATTTATTATCTTTATTAATTCAACTACTATGCCGCTTACAACAGTGTAAATTACAAAACAATAAAAAGAAGTCAAACTGTAAAGCATTAATTAAAAGCCCTAATAAGCTAACCCATCAACATGCATACATAACTTTCATACAACTTGGCCATGATAGTTGTTGAGTCATGGCCCCCAGGCCTGCTGGCAAAGCCAGGTATTCGTGGCTTTATGAAAAGCCAATAGGGTGGGAGCAGTATGGACATCAGTGGGGAGTTGATTCCATAGAGCCGGGGCGGCAACAAGGAAGGCCCTCCCCCATGGCCCTGCCAACCTGCATTGCTTAGTCAATGGGACCTGGAAGAGACCAGCTCTGTGTGTTCTTATAGGTCTCTGGGAGGTATGCAGCAAAGACGGTCCCATAAATAGTCTGGCCCTGAGCCATATAGGGCTTTATAGGTGATAATCAACACCTTGAATTGTGCCCAGAAACTAATAGTAAGCCAGTGCAGCTCGCGGAGGGTACATGTTATATGGGTGTACCGAGGTACACCCATGACAGCTCGCGCGGCTGCATTCTGGAAAATTTGGAGTCTCCGAACACTATTCAAGGGTAGAGCATGTTGTAATAATCCAGACAGGAGGTGATGAGCCACTGTGTGTAGAGCCTCCTGGTCCAGGTAGGGCTGCAACTGGTAAACCAGGTGAACCTGGGCAAAGGTCCCCTTGGCCACAGCCGAGAGGTGGAGATCAAGGCTCAACTGTGGATCCAGGAGGACACCAAGTTGCGGACCCTATCTGAGGGGATCAATGTTTCTCCCCCCAGAACAATGGACGAACAGATTGAATAGTCCTAAATTGCATGCCTCATCCAGAATAAAACTGAATTTTCTAGCAAAACTCAGAACATTTTTTAAACAAAAGAATGGAATTTAATTTATAGTATTTTGTCTTTGCTTCAGGAACTATAGCCACATACAGATGCTTTCAAAAAATTAAGTATGGTGAGTCCTAAGTAATTGAAATTTACAAAACACATAACAAAGTTGAGCACAACAGTTTTTTTGCAGATTTGAATAGATAGGTATTATTGATGTATAGTCATTTAAATATTAAAAATAAGGAAATCGAATGTGGTAAATACAGATATTTTTACAGCTGATTTAGTGCTACTTATCATTTATTTTTAATTATTATTATTATTATTACTGTAAAGTTGTTAATAATCATAAAAGGTACTTGTCTTGCTAGACCTACAATTAGCCATTTTCACAGCCAAATACTCTGATTTTAGTAATCTTTCAGATTATAAGTGTTGTTCAGTCCACATTTAGCAACCATAGATTTTTAAAAGCAACCATATGAACATTTGACTATGAAGTTAATTCACCCTCACAAAACAAAAAGCTATTTAAAAATCTAAATTCTTCCAGCTACGCGTGCTGACTATGAAAAACATTGCTAAGAAATTGAAGTAATACGGGACCATTGAAGCAAAAACCAGAGCTTTACTGAAACTGAGACAAAATAGTTTAGAAAACTGGTTAAACCAGTGCAAAATAGAACCTATGGGTCACTATAAATACTTGACCTTGGTATACTACAGTAGTTCAAAATATAACATAATATATCCTGATATAATATATCCTAATATAATATAATAATAATAATATAATAATATAATAATAATAATAATATAATAAATATAATATAATAATATAATAATAATATAATATAATATAATATAATATAATAATATCCTTATATAATAATGATCTGCATGGGAGATTTGTCAAATGAAAATCTTTTCTGCAACCCACACAAAATTAATTGTCTAAATTATGTGAACTAAATCTTGATAAATCTCATATTTGGGATAAGTATGAGCTTTGAGCTGATAAAGCAAAAACCTAATTGTTCAGCAACAGCAACATCACATATGCTTGGAGAAAAAAATGATAGGGCATTGGAAGAATGGAGCATCTTGCCAATAGTTAACAAAGAAATGGTTCTATTATGTGACTGTTTAGCAGCTAGTACACAGGAAATATTGTGTGGGTGGAAGGAAGAATGGATTCAGCTGAATATTAACAAACTGCAAAGTGTTACACAGAGACTGAATGAAAATTAAGCTAAAAAGGAGTTGAGTATATCAACAGACAACAATTCAAAATGCATATCAACCATCAAGTATATATATTTGAAGATGCTTTAATAGTCCCAGATTTGAGAGAAATATTAAGTATACAGTGTATCCAAGGGGATCTAAGTATATTTTATATGAAAAGAATTCTGCAAGAAATGGTGAGAAATCAGGAATAGAAAACTCCTACCAAGTTATACGGCATACTAGGAAATATGCTATTAATTTCCATTAAAAAAGGCATTACTGACTAAGAATATTAAAATTTCTTCAACAGCCAAAGTCACTTTTATTTTTAAAAAATATATAAACAATTGTACAGAATAATAACCTTGCATTCAGATTTTCCATACCATGTAGAGTTGTTTCACTTGTGATTCATTGCAATATATAATTTGACAGCGAGCCTAATCTATAGTAGGCAAATATAATTTGAATTGAAAGATCATTTACTTTCTGTTTAAATAATTATTATTTTACGTTTTCTTAAATGCAGGACTTTCTCTTTGCAAAAGTTAACTTAAATTTATACCAGAATTTTAGATATAATTAATATATCACCATTACAACTAAGTTATAAGAATAATACATATAAAAATGTATATGACAGCTGTATAAGCAAATTACTCAAGACCCACCTTTGTCGCCAGGCATGGGGGAGTTAAGATATTCCTTCCCCTAGGCCATTACAAGTTATGTATGGTATGTTTGTGTGTATGTTTGGTTTTTTATAATAAGGGTTTTTAATTGTTTTATTAAATTGGATTGTTACATGTTGTTGTTTTTTAATCATTGTTGTTAGCCGCCCCGAGTCTGCGGAGAGGGGGTGGCATACAAATCCAATACATGAATGAATGAATGAATGAATGAATGAATGAATGAATGAATGAATGAATGAATAAAGAATGATAAGCAACTGCTACATGGCCAAAACTGGAAAGGTGGGTGTGAATCAGAATCATTCCTAGACTGATTTTATTTTAGAAATTAAGCACTGCTGCTTGTGACCAATGATATATTACAGAATATTTTGTTAGCACATTGCAGCAATTAAATATTAGAAATCTTTTGTCAGTTTTTTGCTTGCATTTCTTTGATATTCAGTCAAATGTGCATGTAACCACACATCTTTTTTAAAAAAAAATTGGCTCAGGCCACATTTTCCAGACAGAGGTTCATATTTCATGACTACAATTCAAAGAAAGAGATACCTTTGATCAGGTTCATTAGGGAAAGCAGAACACCGGGACTTATGAAACTCAAATTAATTTTGATTAATTCAATCAAAGCAGTTTAAAATGGAACTATGTGCATTTGATAAAATAAAATGTATATGTATTAATTTTAAGCAATTAAATATTAACAGTGGAATCCTTTTTGAGAAGACTACAAAAATAAGCATATTTAGAGAAAATGTTTCTGCTATATGCATTTTGCTATGTGCATTCCCTCCTATTTTCCACCAAATTCAGCTGGAGCTAATCACAACTGGACTCAATATTAGGGCTACTCATAAGTAACTTCAGAAAAGCCCATTCTTCTCATGAGGTTTAGTAAACGTAAGTTCTGTGCTCCTCTATGCATCTGCCTCTTGGCTAAAGGTTGCAACGTAGAGACATATCTTATTTAGAAGGTCAGAGTTTGGTCAGAGACTGTGTTTGGTCAGAGACTGTTGGCCCAAGAATAGGGGAACTTGGGTCTCCGATATAGATTTACTTCTTGGAACAAGCTAAACAGTTTCATTCTTTGTATGTTTTGTATTTTATATTTTGATAAACCAAAAACATTTGTTACTGAAATACAGTAGATAGTTACTATGGCTGCAACCCTATACAAAGCCACAAAAAGGAAAGGAAAGGAATTCAGGGTGGGTGGATCATGACATGGACACTGAGATTTTTTTACTCGTATAAATCAACATCAAACTTAAACATTTGTGCTTCAATTCTTTTTAATGTGAGTGCATACAATATGGGTAAAACGAGGACTCGGATTGTGGGGCAATAGCCTAGCTCTGTTAAAAAAGTGCTATTGCTAACATGTTGTAAACCACCCTGAGTCTAAGGAGAAGGGCGGCATAAAAATCAAATAAATAAATAAATAAATTTGGGGAAGAAGGGCCTTACAAAAAGAGCTGGTCAAAAACCTAATAGTCACTGACCCCCAGAGATCCTGTGTGGAGATGGGACAGAGTTACAGAAGGACAATCTTCACTGCAGCTCTTCACTGATCTGGGCTTTATGGTAGTGGTGAAATCCATTTTTTTTTGCTACCAGTTCTGTGGGTGTGGCTTGGTGGGCATGGTGTGTCTTCGTAGGCATGAATGGTGAGCATGGCAGGGGAAAGATACTGCAAAATTTCCATTCACACCCCACTCTGGGGTCAGCCAGAGGTAGTATTTGCCAGTTCTCTGAACTATTCAAAATTTCTGCTACTGGTTCTCAGAACTACTCAAAACATCAACTACTGGTTCTCCAGAACCTGTCAGAACCTGCTGGATTTCACCACTTCTCTATGGCAGAAGCTTCTCCCCCTTTCATGCAAAACACATGAAAGCCTGAAGGACTCTTAGACTGTGAAGGACAAGATTCTCTGGTCTGATGAAACCGAAATTGAACTGGTTGACCTCAATTCTAAATGTTTTGTCTGAAGGTAACCAGACGCTGCTCATCACCTACCCAATATCCTGGGTATGGTGGTGGCAGCAGCATCATACTGTGAGAATGTTTTGTATCAGCAGAGAGACTGGTCAGAGTTGATGAAAAGCTGAATGGAGCATAGTACAGGGGTATCATCAATGAAAGCCTGGACCACAGCACTCAGGACCTCAGATTGGACTGGACCAATGAAAACCTGGACCACTTTCCAACATGACAACAATCTTAAACACACAGCCAAGGCAACACAAGAATGGCTTAGGGAGAACTCTGTGAATGTCCTAGAGTTGGCCATCCAGAGCCCTGACTTGAACCCTATTGAACATTGTCCACAAAAAGTCAAGATCCAACCTGACAGAGCTTGGGAGGATTTGCAAGGAAGAACGTTCTACCTGTCAATGACTACTTCAGCTTCAATCGCAACAACACAAGAGCACGCAACAGATTCAAACTTAATATTAACCGCTCCAAACTTGACTGTAAAAAATATGACTTCAGCAACTGAGTTGTCGAAGCGTGGAACTCATTACCTGACTCAGTAGTGTCAACCCCTAACCCCCAACATTTTTCCCTTAGACTATCCACAATTGACCTCTCCAGGTTCCTTAGAGGTCAGTAAGGGGCGTGCATAAGTGCACTAGTGTGCCTTCCGTCCCCTGTCCAATTGTCTCTCCTTATCTCATTTATCTTTTCTTCCTTTCAAATATGTTCACCTTTTATATCTTTTATATCTTTTCTTCTATTCTTTTCTTTACTTATATTATTACATATCTTTCTCTTCAATGTGTATTATGTATTGGACAAAATAAATGAATGAATGAATGAATGAATGAATGAATGAATAAATAAATGCAGAAAATTGGCCAATCCAGGTTGCAAAGCTTGCTGTGTCATGCCCCAAAAGACTCAAGGCTGTAATCGCTATCAAAAGTGCTTTACTAAAGTACTGAGTGAAGGGTCTGAATACTTATGCCAATATTTCAGTTTTTTTCTTTTTAATAAATTTACACAGTCATCTCTAAACGTCTGTTTTCACTTTGTCATTATGGGCTACTGAGTATACATTAATGCTGGGATCGACAAACCCAGGCGCCTGGTCGCCAGTGGCGCCTAGAAAATGTTGTCTGGCGCCTAGAAAATGTTGCCTGCTGTACTGTATGTATACAGCAGTGTTTTTCAACCGGTGCCGCGAGGTGGCTCCTGCAAGTGGGAGCTCCAGGGCTGAGGCTTCAGCCCTGGAGCTCCCACTTGCAGAAGCCGCCCCCCGGCTATTGCCCGCCGCCGCCGCTACTCGCGCACCCCAAAATACCCCCCCTGCGTGCCCTTTTCCATGGGCGCGCAGTCCCCATTCCCCTGCCTGCCTGGGGGGGGGGCGGGGAGGCGCCGGCAGTAGAAGGCGCTGCCCCCGCCCGCCCGATCCGCTCCCTCTCCTCCTCTTCCGCTGAAAGAAACGCGCGGAAGCTGCCTGCTTGAGCCTCGCGTTGCTCCACCCCGCTTCGTCCTGCTTGTCATCCTTCGTTGCCAGGAAAGCCGGGTTTGTTTTCCGTGAAAGCAGCGCGCCTTTTAACACGCTGCTTTCCTGCACCAGCGACGTTTGGCTGCCGGGGGGGGGGAGGAGAAAATCCTCCCCCCCCCAGGAGCAGCAAAAGCCTAAGCGGCGGGGTGCGCCGTTTGCCTTCCGGCTCAGTCGCAGAGGCTTTTGCTGCTTGTGGAGGGGGGGGGGGTTGGCGGTGCCGATGCCAAATGCTTTCCCTCCGCGGTGGGGGGTGCAGGGCAGGCGCAGTCAGCCCCAGGAGACAAAGATGGAATGAGAGAAAGGAAAGAGAGAGAAAGGGAGGGAGAGAAAGAAAAAGTGAGAGATAGAAAGGAGAGAGAGAAAGGGAATGAGAGAAAGGAAAGAGAGAGAAAGAGAGGGGGAGAAGGAAAGAGTGAGAGATAGAAAGGATAGAGAGAAAGAGGGAATGGAAAGAGAAAGGGAGGGAGAGAAGGAAAGAGTGAGAGATAGAAAGGATAGAGAGAAAGAGGGAATGAGAGAAAGGAAAGAGATAGAGAGAAAATAAGAGAGAGAGAGCAACAGAGAGAGAAAGAACAAGAGAGAGAAAGCATGAGAGAGAGAAAGAACAAGAGAGAGAGAGAGAAAATAAGAGAACAAGAGAGAGAAAAAGATAGCAAGAGAGAGAGAAAGCAAGACAGATAGGGAGAGGAAAGGAGAGTGAGAGAAATGAGAACAAAAAGGGGAGAAAAAAGGAGAAATGAGAAAATGATTGAGGCAGAGAATGAGAGGAGAGTGAAACAAAAGAGAGAGAGAGGTGATTCTTGAAGCATATGG
This sequence comes from Erythrolamprus reginae, assembly GCF_031021105.1. Taxonomy (NCBI): domain Eukaryota; kingdom Metazoa; phylum Chordata; class Lepidosauria; order Squamata; family Dipsadidae; genus Erythrolamprus; species Erythrolamprus reginae. Next base: position 61,196,164 of record NC_091956.1, on the reverse strand, counting down.
TAAAAAGCATCCAAATAATAAGAAACCCCCCCCCCCCAGCCCACACCTGTTTTTGAAAAGGATAAAAGAGAAAAAAAAACCAGCCCTCAACTGGTTTTGGAAATGGTTGGAGTGTGTATACATACACACACATAAGGGGGGGAGAGAGACAGGGATGGAAAAAGAGGAGAAGTGAGAGGGAGAAGGAATGAGGGAAAAAGGGAGGAAGAGAGAGAAATGAGAAACATGAGAGAGAAAAGGGGGAAAGACAGGAGAAGTACCCAGAAATGAGACAGTGGTATAAATTTCAGGAGGGATGATTGATGATTGACTGTATTTATAAGGGGATGTTACATGGGATTGTATATATGAGGGGGTTATTTATGTATGTATGTATGTATGTATGTATGTATGTATGTATGTATGTATGTATGTATGTATGTATGTATTTATTTATTATTTATTTATTTATTTATTTATTAGATTTGTGTCATTTTGGTTGGTGGTGTGCCCCAGGATTTTGTAAATGTAAAAAATGTGCCGCGGCTCAAAAAAGGTTGAAAATCACTGGTATACAGTATATTTTTCCCGCCTTGTGTTTACGCCCAGAAATGGTACATCTTGGCTTCCGTAGCTCCGCCCATCAACCTCGGAGCGAGCTGCTTTCCCAGCGTCCCCTGCGCTTGCGTGCGTCTCTCCCTCCCCCCCTTGCCTCCATTCCGCCTCCTACTCGAACCCCTTCACTCCCCCCCACCGCACACAGACGCTCCGATCTTGGCCGCTCACCCGCCTTCGGAGAGAAGCGGAAGCCCCTCCCCTCCCGGCGTGAGGTTTTGTTCATTCCTCCTCCGGCCGCGTGCGCGGTGACTTCCGACCAGTAACCCCTCCTCCCCCCTCCCCCCCTCACCCGCGTCCCCGGCCCGGTCTCCCTTTCCTTCTTCTCTGTTTCGGTTTCTGACTAACGGTCTCCCCTCGGATCCCGACGGGAGTACAGCAGAGCCGGCTCGGCGGAGCCAGGCCTGCGCCGGGGGGGAGGGGGTGAAAGCGATGTCAGGTGGAGACTCGGCAGCTGCCGCGGCCTCCCCTCAGCTGTTGCCCTTCTCGCTGCCCAAGCCTCCCCCCCTGATGCAACTGAACCCCGGCGAAGGCGTGCGTCCTGTGGGACCTCCCGGGCCGGAACAGTCGCCGAAAAGCGCTCGCATGGGTGGCCGGCCGGACTGGCCTGCCGGGAAACCCGTCAGTCTTCTGGCGCCTCTCCTTCCGCCGCGCGGGGAACCCGAACCGCTCCTTCCCTTCGGGCCAGTAATCTCAACCACACCGGACTACGGTGTGGTTGAGATTACTGCATTGGCTCATCATTTTCGTAAACAGCTATCTCCACCTGAAAGTGATGACCAATGCATTCACTCACTCCTCAATGAGTGGTATGAGTTTAAGGTCCTTGGAAAAGGAAAGAAACTGTGTGAGCTTCTGGATTTGGCACTCTCCAACACCGAGAGATTTCCAGTTCTGGGAAACCTGTTGTCGATTGTAGCGGTGCTCCCTGTCTCAACCTCATGTTGTGAAAGAGGATTTAGTTTGATGAACATGGTCAAAAATAAATTCAGATCAAGGATGCAAGAAGAAAGTTTAAGTGACTTGTTTATGATCACCATGAATGGGCCATCTGTGAAGGCGTTTGATCCTGCCAAGGCTGTGGACCACTGGTACTTCAGCTCTAAAATCACAAGGCATGTTCATGGCCACAAAACGCAAAGTGAAAAACACTAGAATGTTGCCTAAAATCTAAAATATCAAAATATAATATTTATTATCTTTAAAAGTAAAATGTTGTTTATAACGTTTGTAATGTTTTTTTTGTTAAATTAAAAACCAAGTTTGCTTAAAAAAAATTCTGGCTCCTAAATTTTTTGGCTGGCTCCTAGATTCTGAACAACTTTGTCGACCCCTGCATTAATGAGAAAAAAATTATTTTTTCTATAGAATCAGGTTACAGCATAACAAAATTGTTAAAAGTGAAGGCAATCTGAATACTTTCTGAATGCACTGTATATTACTAATGCTTCTCTTATCTTCACCCATTTATCCCATACATATATTTGTGTGCATTAGTATTGTGATTTGAAAAAAAATCTGAGGTTAATACATGTCTGCATAACATGTGTTCATCAATCACTTTAAACACCCTGCCAGCAATTTTTGAAAACTCGTTATAATCACTACCTCCAAATAAAACTGCCACCAGGAAGGATTTCTGATCCTGTCCCAAAAGATAGGCAGCTGAGCATCTCTAATACCTCCAGGCTTCACTAACATTGCCAGATTGATTGCTGCCAGCTGGGAGCTGCAAAACAGCTGATGATTATGCCAGGTATTCCTTTGTGATCTACTGCTTTTATTTATGAATGAGGCCCTTCCCCCTTCACAAACTATGAAGACCCGAGTTGGTACTATGAGAATTTATGCACAGTATTATTGTCATAAATAAAAATGACAAAATTGTCCAAAGATTTCCTGGCCTGACTACTATTCTATTGTGTTTTAAAATTGGGTGGAAATTAAGTAATGGCAAATTAGCAATTTTACAGCCAGACACATTACCCAATTCATTTTGCTATGACAATTAATTGACGCAAAGGAAAGTAAGTTTTAAGCAATATGAGCGAAACTTTAGAGCAGGACCTCCATGGGGCAGGGAACAACTAATAGTTGGTTTGAATTCAACAGCTAGCAATGTGGTTCATTGCAATGGAAAAGCTGGCAAACATTCCCCAAAATCTGAACAAATTGTAACAGTTTAAAGATAACTACAGTGGTACCTCGGTTCTCGACCACAATCCGTTCCAGAAGTGTGGCCGAGAACCGATTTGGTCGAGAACCGAATTAATTTATCCCATAGGAAATAATGGAAATTGATTTAATTGGTTCCTAGCCCATTGACTTGCTGGGAACCAATTAAATCTACAGTATTTCCTCTATTTCCTATGGGATAAAGATCTGAGGGGACGGGGTGAGAGGGAATGGGAGTCGGAATCCCGACACGCCCCTCTTGGCCGCCCTCTTAACAGCCTCCCAGTCTCTACCTTGTAATTGCTCCAAGCTGCCGGAAGGGCAGGGCTGGCTGCAATACCGGCAGCTTCGGGGGGCTACTTTCCTCAGCAGTTCAGTTTGTTACCTACAGGCAACGGCACCAACTTTTTCTTTCCCGGCGGCAGTGGCTCTGGCGGCTTACCTTCATCACATGACGTTCCTGACGCTGCTGCTGCTCCTCGAAGGGAAGCTGCCGGAGCCGCCGCCGCCGGGAAAGAAAAAATTGGTGCAGCTGCCTGGAGGTAACGAACTGAACCGCTGAGGAAAGGAGCCCCCCGAGGCTGCCGGTATTGCAGCCAGCCCTACCCTTCCTGCAGCTTGGAGCAGTTACAAGGTAGAGACTGGGAGGCTGTTAAGAGGGCGGCCAGGAGGGACGTGTCAGGATTCCGACTCCCATTCCCTCTCACCTCGTCCCCTCAGATCTTACATTTCGGATAGTAAACAAAATTTTGTGTTCAAGTATCTGAATTTTTGTTCGGATACCGAAGCAAATTTTTGCAGAAAAATTTGTTCGGTATCCTAAATGTACGAAAACCAAGGCGTTCGAGAACCGAGGTACCACTGTACTAGGTCTGAAGTGGTTTTAAGTTGAAGAAAGTTAAAGCATCATTGAATGAAATGAGACCCAAAGTACCACAAAATATTGGCATGGAAATGTTCACTGTAAGAGTATAATTCATATAACTATTTATGCAGCTTAAGATATGCCTGAAAGCAAAAGTTTTAGAAACATGGAAATATATGTAAGAGAAGGTATCAATACTTGTGACATTCTTTCCCAAAGTAAATTAAACTGAAAAAAATATATACCAAATCTTGAAGATGAAGAAGGAAAGAAAATAGAAATGTTTTTCACAAATTCAACCATAGCTGCTGCTTTACTAATATGTTCAGAACTGATTCCATGCTACTTGGAATATTATGAACATGAAATGGATACAATGGAGTCAATGTTTGACTTAATGTCTGAAAAACATTAGATTCCATTGTAAATATATAAAGATCCTTGTATGAAAGAACAAAAAACATAAATCTTGTGAAATCAATTTTAAAAATCCCAATGACTTTCAAATAACAATAGAGAACATTATGCAAAGTTATCATGGCAATATTAAAGAAAACAAAACATTGGAGTTTAATATTACTATCTGGTCCCAGCAATGTGAACTCACAACTCCCAATTCTTTAATCAGTACAGTGATCCCTCGATTTTCGCGATCTCGATCTTCGCGAAACGCTATATCGCGATTTTTCCACCCGATGACGTCACTCTCTTCCTTCCTTTCTCATCTTTCTTTCTCTCTCTCTTTCTCTATCTTGCTTGTTCCTCTCTCACACTCTCTTCCTCCCTCTCTCACCTCTTTCTTTCCTTCTCTCTCTTTCTCTATCTCTCCCCCTCTTGCTGGCGGGCGGTGGGCGGCGGGCAGGCGGGCGAGCGGGGGCATCAGCGAGGAGCCGGGGTTTCCCCTTTGCGTGGGCAGCGGGGAAACCCCGATCTTCGTCTGTTCGCTGCTGCTGCCGCCGAGCAGATCAGCTGCTGGGCAGCCGCAGCCGCAGTGAGCAGACGAAGATCGGGGTTTCCCCGCCGCCCACGCAAACTCCACCATCTGCGCATGCGCGGCCATGGAAAAAAGGGCGCGCATGCGCAGAAGGTGTTTTTACTTCCGCAACCCTACATCGCGAAAAATCGATTATCGCGAGGGGTCTTGGAACGGAACCCTCGCGATAATCGAGAGATTATCTTCCGGTTTCGCTGAGGATCGCAGCGGAGTCTCTTGGCAGGGCTCTGCCTCGAGACCCCCCCAACCCTCCCAGAGGTCGCCCCAGCGCGATCGTATCGAGTCCGGATGGCTCGATCCTAGAAAAGGGGATTCCCCTCTGCCCGGGGAGCCATCGCCGAGGCTCCAGGACAGAGGGTTCATCCTGCAGCTCTGGTGCAGGGAGCACCGGTCCTCTCCCAAGAGGACACGGCCATTGCGATCCCACCTAACCAGTGGGAAGCAAGAAACATCAAGAGAGTAAAAAGCAGAGAAACTGAACAACCCTAATCGAAAAAGGAATATTGCCAAAGAAGCTACAATTAAGGTAAAAGTTTTTTCTATGTTCCATGCTAAACAAGAAGTTTAAAAAACAAGAAAATTGAATCGGAGTCTAAACGAAGGCGAAAGAGAAAGTTGTTAAAACAACATTGTATCCAGGCGCGAATTAACAGCCGGAACTTATTCTAACCACTTTCACTTGTTTTGAACTGTTAAATTTTTGCAAACAAGGAGATCTAGAAGATTTTAGAATGAGACATTAAAGGATTTATTATTCACAAAATGACATTATTTGGTTGAAAAAAATTTTTTCTCCTCTTTTGAAACATTTTTGAAACATTTGGTTACCGAAAGTTGAAAAATGAAGTCCGGGCTGGGATTTTTCTAGCGGAAGGACCAGACTGCTCACTATTTACCTACAAATTCTGAATAAACATTTATAAAGGGAAAAAAAACTCTTTTCCTACATTTGAGAACTTTAAAATTTGGATTATTTAATCGACGTTTTTTCTTTGGATTATTCTGTTGGACTATTTCCATTGGATTTCGTTTGGATTAATAGCGGTTTGTGGATTAACAGCATTTTCGTTGGATTTACTGCGGAGAGATTTCTTCCTGGGCTGTGAGAGACGGACCGACTTCATTTTAACTTCGTGAGATTAAACTGCATTTGCTTGGAAAAAGCTTTATAAATTTTCTAAAGACTATACCCTTCTTCAAAAAACGGAATACCTTTGCAGTACTCATTAAGGTGTTTCTGACAACAAATTAGATCTTCAATCAATTGTTTTGTTTTTTTTTTTGCATTTTCCCTTTGATAATTTCAATTTTTGAATTTTAATTCTATATTACATTATATTACAATTGGTTCTGTTTATGCATTGCTAAATTTTCTTTTGGTCTTTGGTCCCCTGTTCCTCCTAATTGAATAATAGTCTTTAACTCCGATTGTCCCCTTTCTTCACATGCTTTTACCCTCCTTCTCACTTTGCTGACTTTTCCTCCTTATCTTTGCAGCTGTGCTAAACTAACCTTTTCCCCTTTTCCCCCTCTTCTTCTTCACATCTTCTTGATATAAACTTTGACTAGAGTAATAAGAATAAATAAGTTGAGCATTAATTAGATATATTTTAAATTTTAAGTGTATTTGAAATTTAGCCTTTTATTTGAATTAGAACTTTTATTGCTATTAATTAATTGCTATTGATTTAGTATAACTGTTACTGTGGGTTTGGAATTTATAGAATCTTTTTACATTCTGCTAACATAAAATAATACTAAATTTAAATTTGAAAATGTCAAGTTCTTCCACCCATACTAAAACAATCAAGAAGCAAACAACTGTTATTTCTTCCCCGCAAAGTTCACCACATCCATCTCCCGCACAGCAGACTTTATCTGCAACTATGTTCACCAAGGAGAAGGACAGGGAGAAACAACCATCTCTGGCTTCAATCCAAGAGACATTAACAACATTAAATGACTTTATGCTAAAATCTCAACAAGACGCAACACAACAGAGAGATGAAATTAAAGCAGAGATGGCGGAAATGAAAGTTGACACAGGTGAAATGAAAGACCAGATGAAGGAGATTAAGCAAGCCTTGCAAGATAATGAAGTACGAATGAAGGCAGTGGAAGAAAAGGCGGAAAAGGTGGAGAAAAGAATTGGTCACTTGGAGGACAAAGCTGCTTCACGTTACAGAGGGTATGATGAATCAATTACACATCTGGAAATGCAACGTGCGTCATATGGACTTCGATTTCAAAACGTAATAGAAGAAAAAGATGAAGATTTAAAGGCCATTATGGCTGACATTATTGGGAAAATCCTCCAGATGGACCCAGATGACATAAAAAGAGAAATCGATGAAGTCTTCAGAATTTCTAACAGCTATATTCGCCGTTTTAATCTTCCACGCGAGATTCACATCAAATTTGTAAGAAAAAGCATGAGAGATGATATATTGCATTGGTCAAGAGCGGGACAACTACAACACCAAGGCAAAGAAATAAAAATATTAAAACAAATCCCAAGACGTGTTCGAGAGACTAGAAGAGACTATCATTTCTTGACCAAACTTCTGATCAAAGAAAACATAACCTTTCGCTGGCTTATTCCACAAGGTCTATCATTGACATGGAAATCAACGAGATATAAATTGGAGAATCTAGACCAAGCAAGAGACTTTTATGAAAACAGTGGAATATGCGAAATGGAACAGATAACAAAAGAACTGGAAGCAATGCAGGCCGAAGCCATGGGGGCACTTGCACAAGTGGAGGACCAGGACCATGGGGCCAGAAGAAAGCAACCTCAACGTGAAACCAAGAAATACAACAAATGACTACATTGAGAGATTTAAAAATCTTTTCAGTAAATGTCAATGGACTTAATGAACCAAAAAAAAGAAAACAAATGTTTTCCAAAATTAAGAATCAAAAAGCTCAAATTGTGATACTCCAAGAAGTGCATATAAAAAAAAGTAATCGGAATTTATTGTTAAATAATAAAATTGGAAAGATGTATGCTGCGTTAGCAGACCAAAAGAAAAGAGGAGTGGCAATGTATGTTGAGAGTTCTATAAATTCCAAACAACTATATAGTGATGATGAAGGTAGAATTTTGATTGTCCAGATTGATATTGAACCCAAATCGCTTGCTATTGTATCTATATATGCCCCAAATGATGACCAAATTGCATTTTATGAAAAATTACATCAAAAAATTTTAGAATTAAATTTGGAAAATATGTTAATTATTGGAGATTTTAATGCCATAACAAATAGACAATTAGACCATTCGGGGGTGAAGAAAAGTTGTAAAAAGAAAAAAAAGAATTTACTGCCCTCAACTTTTCAAAAAATGAAAGCAGAATTGCTATTGAATGATATATGGAGGGAAAGGCATCCTCATAGCAGGCAATATACTTTTTACTCAAACCCCCACAAAATTTGGACTAGAATAGATATGGTGTGGGCTCCCAAAACAACAGCAGAGTACATACAAGACGTAGAAATAGATGTTAATACTTGGGCAGATCATAATCCAGTTATAGTCTATATGAGAAATATTAAAAAACATCGCAATTGGCAAATGAATAGAAATATTTTGAAAGAGAAAGAATATAAAGAATGGATGGAAAAGGAATTAAAAATATTTTTCAAAATTAATAAAAATACAGACACCACCCCTCAGAACTTGTGGGATGCAACCAAAGCATACATAAGAGGATTAACAATATCCTATACTGCAAAATATAATAAAGAAAGAAAAAGAAAATATGAACAATTAATAAATGAATTAAAACAACTAGAGTTTCTATCACAACAAAATGTGAAAAATAAAGATTTGGGGAAAAAAATAAATTTAATTAAACACAAAATTAGATTACAAGAACAAAATCAGCTATTGGAAAAAATAAAGAAAGCTAAGCAACAATATTTTGAGCATGCCAATAAATCAGGTAGATGGTTAGCATACAAACTGAGAAAACAGAGACAATCTAAATTAATTAGAAAATTAGAAGATAAAGATGGAATAATAAAATATGACCCAGAGGGAAAAGCAAATATAGTTCAAAACTTTTTTAAAGAATTGTATAAAGATGATAATATTGAAGAAGAAGCCGTATTTAAATACCTAGAGAGTGCAGAGTTACCACAAATAACAGAAGAGCAACAAGAAAAGATGGAGAGTCCAATAACGATGGAAGAACTCCTTATAGTTATTAAAAAGCAGAAAAACAACAAAGCCACGGGACCGGACGCTATCCCGGCAGAGTGGTATAAAATAGAAAATGAAGTATTAAGAAATAATATGCTCCAAATTTTTAATGAATGTAGAGTAGATGGTAAAATTCCTAAATCATGGTCGGAATCTTTGATAACTTTAATTCATAAACCAGATACACCAAAAGAAAAAATTAAAAACTATAGACCAATATCTTTATTGAATGTAGATTATAAAATTTTTATAGCAATATACGCAGATAGATTGAAAAATGTGATAAACAGCAAAATTCACTCAGACCAAAATGGTTTCCTTCCAGGTAGACAAATTAAAAATAATCTTAGAACAATTATTAATGTATTAGAGTATTATGAGCAACATTCAGATAAAACATTATCTTTAATGTTCTTAGACGCGCAAAAAGCTTTTGATAATGTGAATTGGACATTTATAAAGATGCAATTAAATAAAATGAGATTCGGCCCCAAATTTGTTAATTTAATAGACGCTATTTATTCAGAACAAACGACAAAAATTATATTAAACAATGAACAATTAGAAGCGTTTAAAATAAATAAAGGAGTGCGGCAAGGATGTCCCATATCACCTCTTCTTTTCATTATGACTTTAGAAGCACTCTTAATAAAAATAAGATCAGATCCAAAGATAAAAGGTTTAACAATTAGAAAAGAGATATACAAAGTCCAGGCCTTTGCAGATGATTTGACTTTTATAATGGAAGATCCGTTAGTCACAGCACCAAGATTAATCCAAACAATAGAACAATATGGCAAGGTGGCAGGTTTGAAAATAAATAAAAATAAAACAAAAATTATAACTAAAAACATGAGTAAAATACAAGAAAGCAATTTAGAATGTATTACTGGAATGCAAATAGTTAAAAAAGTAAAATATTTGGGAATATGGCTAACAGCCAAAACAATAACATTAAAAAATGATAATTATATAAAATTAATTAATGAAATTAAAAAGGATCTAGAAATATGGAACAATCTAAAAATATCATTTTTGGGAAGAATTGCTACGATTAAGATGAATATCTTACCTAAGGTATTATTTTTATTTCAAGTGATCCCAATCAATCCAGGGGCTAACTTTTTTAAAAACTTAACAAATGTGGTTAAAAAATTTCTATGGCAAGGGAAAAAGGCAAGAATTAAGATAAATATGTTAGAAGACATAAAAGAGAGGGGGGGGTTTGCGCTCCCAGATTGGAAACTATATTATCAGGCAGCCGCCTTAACATGGATTAAAAACTGGATAACTTTAGAGGACATGAGAACATCAACATTAGAAGGACATGACCTCATGCTTGGTTGGCATGCTTTTGTGTGGTACGATAAAGATAAAAACCATTCTTACTTTAAAAGACACACGCTGAGAAAATATTTATTTGACGTCTGGAAAGACATAAAGAAAAACCACTTTTTAACAATTCCAGATTGGGTTACCCCCTTGGATGCAATAATACATCCAAATTCTTTTTTTGCCTATTCTTAAGAAACATTTTCTACTTAAGAACTCGACCCCGGAAAAAATTCCCAGGAAATTTGAATATGGCAGGAAGGCCCGGCCAGTTTCCTGCCATTCCCCCTTTAATCCCAGCCATCTCGGGCTTTTCTGGGCTGCCAGAGGAGCCTTTCAGTGGCGCTTAAGGAGGCTTTGGCAGTCCAGAGTAAATGAAGCATTTTCCTTTCTCTGGGCGCTTGGAGGGGGAACAAACCACTTCGCTGTGGTGACTCCCTCGCGCTGCTTCCCATACACCTGGGGCGAGGGTGCCTCCTGGAGCATCTGGGCACGGAAAGGCAAAAGGGAGCGCTTCACCCCAGCTAGATGAAGTCAGCTTCAGCCAAACTGAGGAGTCACCATAGTGAAGGAAAGGCACCGGCTACAAAGCGAACGAGCGAGAGATGGGAGCCCTTCAGCTTGGGAAGGAAGAGTAAGCAGGTAGCAGCAGCAGCTACCTTTCGGTCAAAGGAGCGGGAGGTTACCCCCTCTCACCCATATGGGTTTCTCTTTCTGGCACAGTGTATGGGAGGCAGCCTCGTGCCGGGTGTATGGGAGGCGCATGCTCCTCCATGCCCCCTCAAAATCCCTCTTTTTTTTAAAGCCTTAAAGTTTTGGATTTTTTTTTATTCTCCTCACCTTTTTCCTTTGGCAGCAACTATCCTCCTCCTCTTCTTCTTGCTCCTCCTCCCACCCAAATTTATTTCTTCCCTAACGAGTTTGCATGCATTATTTGCTTTTACATTGATTCCTATGGGAAAAATTGCTTCTACTTAAAAACTTTTCTACTTAAGAACCTGGTAACAGAATGAATCAAGTTCTTAAGTAGAGGTACCACTGTATCATCTAAGCTCTGTCCAATATTTTGGTATGGCACAACAGAATACTACTAACCACTGGGACACCCATGGCTAGTTTGTACCAAAATCCTTCAACTTTAATTTTATATCTTGATAGTTTATCACCCTCTCCAATTCTTTATCATTATTTTCTATTCCACTGTCTCTTGGTATTGCCACATCAATTACCCACACTTTCTTTTTTTCAATTGTATTATCTGATGTGTTATGATCCAAGATGTTATCAATCTGCATTCAGATATTCTACAATACTTTGAGCTGCTCATTTTAGACTACTTTTTCAATTATATGTTCCCACCAATTTTTTCATTATAGACACATAATACTTTTTCCAGAGGTTCCAGTGAATCTTTTTGGCAACGATGTTATGCCATTGTCTATAATTAGCTTGTGCAATTTTCTTGAATAAGCTGCTTATAGAGAATGACATAATACAAATGACATGTAAACAAAACCAATCCATTTGCTGCAAATACTAATTGTTTGGCCATATTAGCGGCAACTGTAATTAACTGTAACTGTAATTGTTTTAAAAGAAAACCTTTTTAGAAAATTGGTTCTTTTCTAAATATTTTTCCCTGAAGAGTACATGTAAAGGCACATTTCTTTGCAACTTACTTAATATTTGTTGTCTACATATTCTTTTAAGAAAATTTGGTAAGTGTAAATATATAATTATATGGTTTTGTCAAATAATATAATTGATTGATTGATTGATTGATTTGATTTGATTTGATTTGTATGCCGCCCCTCTCCGTAGAC